>NW_026941834.1:0-272500 GCF_024139115.2 Armigeres subalbatus
AAGATGGCAACGTTCCAGCATGTTGGGTTTCAGGACCATTCAAACGGTGACCGCTTCCCTAGGGGGGAGGTTTCTAGCGAATGAGCTCAATGTCCCAAGATGCTCTGCAAATGTGCAAATGCCTTCTACTGATTTATGTTACAAAATCATCAAGTTCGATGTGTCGCAAGCTGGGTTTCATAACCACCCAAAGTTGTGAAATGCAATAGGTTCCAGGGCACCTCCGCAATTGGCCAATGTGCCCAGATGCTCTGCAAATGCCTTCTATGATTTTTTTGTTACAAGCTGAGTTTCAGAACGATTCAGAAAGTGACCACTTCCCTTAGGGCACCAGGTTCCCAGGGAACCTCCGGAAGTGACCAAATACAGATGCACTGTAAATGTCTTCTATTTTATTTGTGTTGAAAAATCATGAAGATAGATGTGTCGCAAGCTGGATTTCAGAACCATTCAAAAAGTGGGAACTTCCCTTGGGGCATCAGGTTCCCAGGGAACCCCCGGAAGTGGACAATGTGCTTAGATGCTCTGAAGATGTGTTCTATTGTATTTGCGTTGCGAAATCATGAAGTTCGATGAGTCGCAAGCTGGGTTTCAGAATCAATCAAAAAGTGATCACTTTCCTGAGGGCATCAGGTTCCCAGGGAACCTCCGGAAGTGGCCAATGAGCCCAGATGCTGCGCAAATGTCTTCTATTGTACTTGTGTTGCAAAGTCATGAAGTTTGATGTATCACAAGCTAGGTTAAAGAATCACTCAAAAAGTGAACCCTTCCCTGGGGGCATCAGGTTCCCAGGGAACCTTCGGAAGTGTCCAATGCGATAAGATGTTCTGCAAATGTCTTCTTTTGTATTTGCGTTTCAAAATAATGATGTTTGATGTGTCGCAAGCTGGGTTTCAGAATCATTCAAAAGGTGACCACTTCCCTGGGGGAACCAGGTTCCGGAACAAGTTAGCTCACGTATGAGGGAAAAAATTGCGAAACAAAACATTATCGATTTTACAGCAAAGCTTCGCGCTTCTTTGGGGGTAATTCAGAAACAATTATCAAAATCAATAAAAAAGCAAATGTTGCAAACAACCAGCGGATGGAAAATATTGATACAGTTCTGTATTGAAGCAAAATATGTATACCGTCTGGCGACATCACTGGCGGAGACAGAGGTGGTGCACCACACGATGCAATCACATCATTGTTCTCATAGGCTATTGTTCTTGCGCCAAGTGGTGCCTCACCAAATAACAAAAGCTGCCGACGCCAGTGTTCGACGTTTCGACCCTTGGTTTGGGCATTCTTCAGGGAGGGATTATTTGTTAACTACCCTGGTCATTCTCGATATAAAGAGCTTATATTCTTTGCACAATTGTATATGCCAAGTTTTTATACAAAAACTCAAAGGTGCACCCTAATCAGGTTGTACGCAATGGTGACGTCGAACTTCGTAGCTATATGTATTTAATTTGATTTGTAATTATAGATTGTATTTATGTCTGCTAAATTGATAAAATTAAATCTTCTTAAATTATTAATAAGTATCAACACTTTCTTGAACAATCGTCATCAATTGTGTGCAGCGAGGATCAGAGTATGCCATGGTTCTGAGCAGACGTGTTTTTTTTCGGTCCGTCATTTCTATGCAAATTTGTATTTACGTTTCTAATTAGTTTTATATTCTAAGATTATTTCTTTTCCTGAAATTCGGTTACAAATGTGAATGGTCAGTGGTATGAACAAAAATTGGAAGTGAATCGCAAAATTGGTAGAAATATTGTGCCTGATTGTTCTTCGGCGCACTGTGACGCTTTTTGGAGTACTTGTAATCTGCATCTCTAAGGAAGACTTGTAATATATGTGACAAGGTGTGGACTCGAATCGCGAGAACATATTGGATAAAGGAGTTCTGCATCACGAAACCATCCATTGCAATCATCTCCAGCGGCTTTATGAAGCACTAAGGGCAAACTATGAAACGTTCGAGAGAAGTCTAATGCCTGATGTGATGCGGCTTTACTGCGATGCTCAAGTCAAAGAGGATCTCGTTTCTAGCAAGGTACCGCTGCACTCGCTTAGATCGGGTAGATCCTGGAACGCAAAAGGCCACATATGCAGAAGTCCGGTGAGATCAATCCAATTTTCATTATTATTCATATTTAATTCCATAGTTCAACTTCATATAAACATTTAATTACTGAACATTGACAAATAAGGCCGATATAAATATCTAAAAACTATTTTGTCCCCCCCCCCTCGGATGTTTTTGCGAAAAATAATATTTTGAGGGGGCAACAAAATAAAAATCGGATAATTTTGAGGTTTTTAAACCATTCCTTAACAAATCCGAGGAGTTTTTTTGATTAACATTGGGTTAGTTCCATAATTTATTTCAAAGAGGGGTAATAAGTACACTCAATCCTTGACATAAATACTTTTAGTTTGAATTTAACATTAGCACATGCGGGGAGGGGTTTTCCATATATGATTCTTCTCTTCTCGTTTCAGAGAGCGAGCAATGGCGCTTAAACCTAGGCTTATTAGCCAGGGCAAGTCTAATACCTTGTCCCATCCCAGGAAGTTAAACATCTAGGAAAACGGAGTGACATAAATTTCTTAGCATGGTCACTCCCAACGTTTGAATAAACTTATCATATCATTTGCTTATGATGATATTCCAAAACTAAATACCCTACCAACCATCCAACTCCTTGACATCTATGAGGGCGTCGGTGAGTCGCTGACCTCTCACTAAGTAGATGTCATATCATCATTTCCTTCCCTTCCCTAGTAACGGAGAAGATGGGCGTGGCCAGCAATGGTAGTTTTCATGCTTTATCATTTTGGACCTCCAATTGGGTTGCTATTAATTCCCAAATAGTAATCCATAAGCAGTTGGGGTAAGAAAGTTAAAGAATATACATGACAGCTATCAGAATGCAATCTACGAAATACTCCGTTACAACGCAACGCAACGCAACGCAACACAATCGTCATCAATTGTGTGCAGCCGTTTCCTCATCGAGTCTGTAAATCTGAATTGAAACTGAGCGTCCGCATCCTGTGTGACTAAGTCCGAAGCCTCGTCCCTTTTGTAAACGTTATGGTTGCATATCGATTATGCATTAAGCATAGCCAATAGTTTTGGGTATTTGGTAAATACATTCTGCATTCATTGATTGGGCTGATATTAGTTTTAAGTTTTATCTGACCACACGTGATGTGACTGTCGCTATTGCTGGGAAGCTGCATTCACGCTTCCATATCAACGTAACAGTCGTTGGAAGATGCTTTCCTGTGTCCACTGAACCACTTAAATCCATGCCGCTTTCGTAACGAAGCCAGTCGAAACTGGTGACTTTAGCATGGGAAAGGCACATAGTTGAAGCTGGTAATGGCGGAAGGTAATCATTCAAAAGAGCCACACACAATGGATACGTTTTGAAAAAAAATCCATGGAGAACCTGTCAAAATGTACGCAAACATACTCATTTAGCGGAGGTCGAAGTGAAGAAAGTGGCGCAGAGCGCATCCACTGCAGCTTAGAAGATTCTGAGCGATGCTAACAAGCTGAATTTCAATAACAATTTGCACCGGCAAGAAGTACATTACTGTTGAGAAGGAGTACAGCTTCACCGTTCGCTGTCCATGTTTCGACTAATTTTGATTCCAAAACAGTTATGAACCGCTGACATAAATCACACCTAGCCACAAATACCGGTCTACATGGTTTTTTTTTTCTTTTTTTTTTTTTTTTTAACTAATTTTATTTGCTAATTATCTAATATATGCATTCATCTCTTAGACTAGGTGTTCCGTGTTTTCTTAACACTATCATCCTTATTTGCTATGATACATTTTTAGTTATTATTAATACATTTCAATTGCCTCTGGCAGTTAGAATTTTTCCTCTGGTTGAATTGAACCATGTAGGAATTACAATGTTTTCTACTTAAACTAAACTTAACCTAATTTATACTAAGGGTACAAGGAGTTAATCGTTGCAATAGAAGATTGCAACGATTTTTGTCTAAAATTGTAAATTATTTTGTTGGACATTTGTTGCAATGTCTCAATATTAGAAATTCTATGAAGTTCATTGGTACTATACCACGGAGGCAACTTCAGAATCATTTTCAAAATTTTATTTTGAATCCTCTGGAGTGCCTTCTTTCTGGTATTGCAGCAACTAGTCCATATTGGCACAGCATACAACATGGCAGGTCTAAAATTTGTTTGTAAATCAAAAGTTTGTTCTTAAGACAAAGTTTTGATTTTCTGTTTATAAGTGGATATAGACACTTAATATATTTGTTACTTTTGGCTTGAAGGCCTTCAATGTGATTTTTAAAAGTTAATTTTTGATCTAGCAGAAGTTCTAAATATTTAGCTTCGCTAGACCAATTAATTGGAACCCCATTCATAGTGACAATATGTCTGCTAGAAGGTTTCAAATAAGAAACTCTCGGCTTATGTGGGAAAATTATAAGCTGAGTTTTGGAAGCATTCGGGGAAATTTTCCATTTTTGCAAGTAAGTGGAGAAAATATCCAAACTTTTTTGCAATCTACTACAAATGACACGAAGGCTTCGCCCTTTGGCTGAAAGGCCCGTGTCATCTGCAAACAAAGATTTTTGACACCCTGGTGGTAAATCAGGTAAGTCAGAAGTAAAAATGTTATACAATATGGGCCCCAGTATGCTGCCTTGGGGACACCAGCCCTTACAGGTAATCTATCAGATTTAGTATTCTGATAGTTTACCTGCAGTGAGCGATCTGATAAATAATTTTGGATCAGTTTAATGATGTACAGAGGAAAATTAAAATTCATCAATTTTACAATCAAACCTTCATGCCAAACACTGTCAAATGCTTTCTCTATATCAAGAAGAGCAACTCCAGTCGAATATCCTTCAGATTTGTTGAGCCGAATTAAGTTCGTAACTCTTAATAACTGATGGGTGGTTGAATACCCATGGCGAAAACCAAATTGCTCATCAGCAAAAATAGAATTGTCATTAATATGAACCATCATTCTATTTAAAATATTTGTTTTAAACAGTTTGCTTATTGACGACAGCAAACTGATTAAGGCGATAACTAGAAGCCTCAGCTGGATTTTTGTCCGGCTTCAAAATTGGAACAACTTTGGCGTTTTTCCATTTATCTGGAAAGTATGCCAATTGAAAACATTTGTTAAATAAATTAACCAAAAAGGATAAAGAGCTCTCAGGAAGTTTTTTGATAAGTATGTAGAAAATACCATCATCACCCGGGGCTTTCATATTTTTAAATTTTTTAGTAATAGATCTCACTTCATCCAAATTAGTTCCCAACGAAGGGTCAAAAACATTCTCTTGATTGAGAATGTCTTCGAAGCTCCGTGTAACCTGATCCTCAATTGGACTAGTGAGACCTAGACTAAAATTATGGGCACTCTCGAACTGCTGAGCAAGTTTTTGAGCCTTTTCGCCATTTGTTAATAAAATTTTATTTCCCTCTTTAAGCGCTGGAATTGGCTTTTGAGGTTTTTAAGAATTTTGTTAATTTCCAAAAGGGTTTCGAACCGGGATCCAACTTCGAGACATTATTCTCTAAGTTGGTATTTCTCAGAATAGCGAAACGTTTTTAATTTAATTTTGCAAATCTCTCCAAATAACTTTCAACGCGGGATCGCGAGTTCTTTGGTATTGCCTTCTTCTCACATTTTTAAGACGGATCAGTAGCTGAAGATCGTCGTCAATAATAATGGAGTTGAATTTAATTTCACATTTAGGAATTGCAATGCCTCTGGCTTCGACAATTAAATTTGTCAAAGATACGAGAGCATTGTCAATATCACTTTTGGTATCGAGAGGAATATCAACATCAAAATTCCTATCGATATACGTTTTCTCATAAATCCCAATCAGCTCTATGATAATTAAAAGTAGAGCTGATTGGATTATAAATGGCTTCTTGTGAGATTTCAAATGTCACAGGAAGATGATCAGAGTCAAAGTCAGCATGAGTTACCAATTGGCCACACAGCTGACTTGAATCCGTTAAAACTAAATCAATTGTAGAAGGATTTCGACTGGAAGAAAAACAAGTTGGTCCATTGGGATATTGAATAGTATAATATCCCGCAGAACAATCTTCAAATAAAATTTTACCATTGGAATTGCTTTAAGCATTATTCCATGAACGGTGTTTGGCATTGAAGTCACCAATTACGAAGAATTTTGATTTGTTGCGAGTCAGAATTTGAAGATCAGCTTTCAACAAATTCTTTTGCTGCCCATTGCATTGAAAAAGGCAAGTAGGCTGCAATGAAGGAAAATTGTCCAAAATTTGTTTCAACAGAAACTCCCAAGGTTTCAAAAACTTTGGTTTCAAACGAAGAAAATAATTTATGTTTGATACGTCTATTAATGACAATAGCGACCCCACCACAGGCGCTGTCAAGACGATCATTTCTGTAGATAAAATAGTTTGGATTTCTTTTAATGGAGAGTCCTGGTTTTAAATACGTTTCAGTTATAATGGCAATATGCACATTATGAACTGAAAGGAAGTTGAATAATTCATCTTCCTTACCCTTTAGAGAGCGGGCATTCCAATTTAGAACTTTCACACAATTATTTGGATCCATTGAAACGGAGTCCGATAACAATTTTTTGTGTGTACTTTATACCAACCTGAACAGCTTCAGGAATGGTATTTGCTTTGAACATTGCATCAATCATGTGATGCAATTGTTCAGTTAAAAAATCAAAATCGGAAGCAGTCATGCTACCTGAATCTGCAACATGACCGTTATTTTCCGTTGGGACATGGGTATAAACCTCATTTTGAGAAGAGAAATTTTGTCTACCAGCAGCGATGTTTGCATACGTAGGTACATTGGAAAAATTGGAATTTACTGAAGTGCTTGCTACCCGTTGACGAGCGGCAAAATTTGTTTGTGAATTGTGGTGGGTATGAATTGCTCGACCGGTAACCGGTTTCGAAATTTGAGCGTTTGAAAAATTTCTACCCGTCGAATCTGGGATCCGATTGGAATTTCCCGTCGTCAATTTTGCACGGGAATTCAAAACTTTTTTGCGTGAGGGGCATTCCCAGAAATTGGATTTATGATTGCCCCCACAGTTTGCGCACTTAAATTTACTGGAATCTTCTCTCACAGGACATGCGTCCTTGGCGTGAGAGGTTCCACCACAAATCGTGCATTTATCTTCCTTGTGACTATGTTTTGTTCCATGTCCCCACTTTTCGCCCCTATGTCACTGGGTGGGGTTCTGGAAATTGTTCCCAGTCTTGCGCAAATGTTCCCATGTAACACGGACATGAGACATAATACAGGCCTTTTCCAAAATTTTCATATTATTTAGTTCACTTTTGTTAAAATGAACTAAATAAAATTCTTGAGAAATGCCCTCTGGGAAGTACCAGAATGGGATTTCTTTTTCATCTTAATTACTTGGACTGGTGAAAATCCAAGTAATTGAGAAATTTCAATTTTAATCTCATCCAGTGATTTGTCATCACTGGGGAGACCTTTCAAGACGACTTTGAACAATCGCTCAGTTTTGTCGTCGTATGTGAAGAATTTATGGAGCTTCTCAGTTAAATACTGAAGAAGACGTTTGCGATCGTCAAAGGATCCCGGCAAAACGCGGCAGTCACCCTTCCTAGCAATCTGAAATGAAACCTTGATCCCCTGAAGGTTACTCAAAATCTCATTCCTAAAGCCAGAAAACTCGGCAACAGATACCACAATCGGCGGAATCCTTTGCTTTTCGCATGAATCGAATCACCTGGGCTAGATTCGATTTGCTCAATATCATCATTAATCAAATCGAACTGATTGCTCAGTTCGATAGGAGAAAATTATTTCCGACATTAGAGTTTGAAGGAATATCTGAATTCTCCAGCTTCCTTCTATTTTTCCGCGCTTTGGCAGGACGGTCTTGAAACCTTGTTTCTTAGAAGGAAGTGGAGAATTCAAAGACTCTTCCTCTTGTTTTATTAATACTCATTGCTGAGCGTGGAGACGTGACCTTCTAAGAGGTTTTTCCCAGAACGGTGACCCTGCAGGATTACCACCGCTTGTCGGAATTTTACTTCCGCAAACGGGTCCAACGTAAAATGAAGGCACGAGTCCTTGCAAAGATCGTAACAAGATCAGTGGGTACAAATAGCGCTGAGAAGCACTGTTGAAATTAAAATAGCTTCGGGTAGTATTAAAAACTTCCTTCCGCAAAGAGAGAAAGAACCGCACAGCACGAAAGCACGATGCGGTCTCACCGGTCTACATGGTTGTGTTTTACATTTTACAGAGAACTCCGTGCTGCATGTCCGCGAGTTAAGTAATAATCATGGGGAAGAACTTTGGGCTTCGTGGCAGTGCGGTTAGCGACGTCAATCGTCTAGGCGTATGTGCTGTAGAGTGTGGGTTCGATTCCCGCCCCGGTAGAAAACTTTTCGTAAAGCGAAAAATTCTCCACTGGTCCACTGGGTGTTGTGTGAATGTCTTGTCCGTTGTCTCATGTTAAGTGTTCAGTCTGTGACGGTGTTCCTGTATTTTTATTTTAATTCCCACTACGGTGAGATACGAAAGTAGTCTTAGTTAGTTGCTGGACAATTTTTTTTTGTCTTTAATATTGGACAATAATTGGTTTCATGTATTTTCGATTACACAATCTAAGTACTGTGTTTGGTAGAAAAGAGACAAGTGACACTTCTAAAACTGCTCTTCTTGCGATTTTTGTGGCCGTTGGTCGTGCCCGTAATGTGTTGGTCTAGACAATACATTAAAAAAAATCACTTGAGTTTTATTGTCGCCGACGAAGGTTGATCAATAATTTTTCACCAAATTACTACATGCGCTACCGGTACAGTTATTTTCTTCAGTAGCTGAAGACAATAAGGTCCTGCAGTTACTACAGGGCCGACGACGGGTGCTTGAACATTTTTTACCAAATCTCCACTGACTGATGGGAATAATTTTCATGCAGAAAATAGGGGATGTAAGCCTGTCATCCACGAACAAATCAAGTCTACCTAATACGTATTACACGGTCCACTCCGCTTGGCAAGTATAACATCATAAAGATTTCAATTGAAACTTAGTAGGATATCGCATAATGGTATCAGACGCATCTTGCCAAGAAATCGTCCGTATTTTGGACTTTACAAAACGTTCCGATCAAATAGAATTCGCTGCCGTACCATACTGACTAACTAAAAACCTTTCATTAGACCGGTAGTCCTCTATAGACACGTGACCTGGACAATGTTCATGGAGGATCAACACAATATTGGACCGTCTAAGACGAGTTAAGTACTCTCCATTTAATTCCACGTATTGTTCTCGATATCTATGCAGATACGTATTTCGACCACAACTGTGTGGTCGTCTTCAGTGTCTCGTACTTGACTCGACTTAAGACTTAAGTCGAGTCAAGTACGAGACACTGAACACGACCACACAGTTGTGGTCAAAATACGTATCTGCAAAGATATCGAGAACAATACGTGGAATTAAATGGAGAGTACTTAACTCGTCTTAGACGGTTGAATACATTCCACTAAAAGAGCTTTATATATTTTTCTCACAATCTTGGACTTTTCGAGAGGAAGTGTTGCGTACTGTCTATGGTGGGGTGTAGATGGAAGATGGTACATGGAGGAGGCGAATGAACCACGACTTGCAACAGCTGTTAGGAAAGCCATCCATCGATCTCCATCGGATGACTGTGGAGGGCCGGGCACGTAGCCAGAATGTCAGCAATCCAGTGGATCGTTCTAGACAACGATCCGACGGGTACAAGAAAGCGAGGTGCGCAACGAGCAAGGTGGATCGATCAGATGAAAGACGATTTTCGGATCCTCCGCAGACTGCGTGCTTGGCGACGTGCAGCCATAGAGCGAGCTGAATGGAGAAAACTTCTTTGCACTGCACAGGTCACTCCGGCCTTAGTCTGAGAAAATAGAAATTTTAATTGATTTTGTTTTCGCTACTGACGCCTTACCAGTTACCTCGAGCATTGACCGCATTCGGTCCATGCTCGATGTTCCTTTGCGGTAGACCTGTGCGCCGATTGAAAATTTATCGGCGGCGGCGAGATAGATCATTTTCAGTCAGCGGCGTTTCGGCGCCGCGCAGTTGGTGATCGGCGGCGGCGTGGGGGCGAGGATCGGCATGAACTAATTTTATGCATTAAAAATTCTTCCGAATTTTTCCGCAATCTCTTCCAAAAATGCAGGAATTTCGCAAGAAGTATCTTCCAGAAAATCCTCGGGAATTTCCTGCAGAAATTCGGCTAGAAGATTCTCCAGGAATTCTGCCGGAAGTTCATCAAGAAATCCAGCCGAAAGTTCATGCAGGAATTCCGCCAGAAGTCTATCCAAGAACTCCGCCGAAACTTCCTCCAGGAATTTCTCCTGGAAGTTCCTCCAGGAAGTCCATCGGAAGTTCCTCCAGGAATTTCGCCGGTAGTTCTCCAAGAATTCCAAGAATTTCTTTCACTATTTCCTCCAGAAGTTCTTCCAGGAATTTCTCCGGAACCTTCCAGGAATTCCTCCGGAATCTTCTGGAATTCTTCAGTATATTTTTAGTATTTTCCACGCATGCTCGCCTAGAAATTACACCTGAAAATTACAAAGAAGCTCCTCAATGAGCTCCTGCAAGACCTCACCATTTTTTTTCGAGAACTCCACGAAAATTACCACGCAATTCTCCAGAAGTTTGCTCTGAATTTCTTCTGAAATTCATATGGAATTCCTCTAGACCCAACTTCCAGCCACGCCCCAGGAATTCGTCCTGAAATTCCTCTCATTGTTCCTTACGCCCATTTCTCCAGAAAATCATTCACAAATTAACTCGGGGCCCTCCTTGACCGTGTGGTAAAACGCGCGGCTACAAATTAAGACCATGCGGAGAGTGACTGTTCGATTCTAGATTCTAGACAATTTTCGGTTTGGAATTGTCTCGACTTCCCTGGGCATAAAAGTATCATCGTGTTAGCCTCATGATATACGAATGCAAAAATGGTAACCTGGCTTAGAAACCTCGCAGTTAATAACTGTGGAAGTGCTTAATGAACACTAAGCTGCGAGGCGGCTCTGTCCCAGTGATGTAATGTCAATAAAAAGAAGAAGAGGAAGACTAGGAAAATCCTCCGGGTATGTCTCCTAAAATTCCTCTAAGGATTACCCCCCTGGAAAATGGCTCAGGAATTGTTTGGAGGTGTCTTCAGTGATCCCCCATGATGTTCCTAAAAAAATCCTTTGGGAAATTTCTCCACGAATTCCTTCGAAAATTGCTCGAAGAATCCCCCGAAAATTCCTCGGCAAATGGCAATCATCTACAGGAGTTCTATCAAAAATTTCAGCCGAAATTATCTTCAGAATTCCTTCAATTACTCCTCCCAAAATTTTTCCAAAAAATCACAGAAAAAACCCTTTGGGATTTTACTCGGAATATCCGGAAGCAAAAATTCAACCAGAAATTCTCCCGCCTATTATTTAGCGAACTTCTCTGAAAACTCTTTTCCGCAAAAAAAATCCACAGAAATTACTGCAAGAATTTTTCCAGAAATATCTCCAAAAATCCCACTATTTTTAAATAAATTTCCAGAAATTGCGCCGTACATTTGTTTTCAAATTCCACAGAATTTCCTCATGGTATTGTCGAAAATGGGGCCCTCCTTAGCCGTGCGGTAAGACGCGCGGCTACAAAGCAAGACCATGCTGAGGGTGGCTGGGTTCGATTCCCGGTGCCGGTCTAGGCAATTTTCGGATTGGAAATTGTCTCGACTTCCCTGGGCATAAAAGTATCGTTTTGTTAGCCTCATGATAAACGAATGCAAAATGGTAACTTGGCTTAGAAACCTCGCAGTTAATAACTGTGGAAGTGCTTAATGAACACTAAGCTGCGAGGCGGCTCTGTCCCAGTGTGGGGATGTAATGCCAATAAGAAGAAGATTGTCGAAAATACTCCACCAGAAACTACTCCGGGGCATTCTTTTTCCAGGAGTTATTCACTATGGATTTTTTATGGGAATAACCTAAAGAATTCCTGAAAAAATTTCATTCAACAATTTCAGGGGTTTTCTTGAAGAAATTGCTGGAAAATTCGTGATGGAATTATTGATTTGAATCTCTGGGTCTGAAGGGATTTCTAAAAAAAATCTATATGACAATTCCGATGTAATTCCGGGTGGATTTTCCAAATGGTTAAGGCTGATTTTTAGTTCAGAAAACGTGTCACGGGATTTCGTCTCCCGTGTATTTGAAAGGGGCGTACCCAAATTCCGTAAATCACGCCCCTTTTTAAATGCATGGGGAACCAAATCGCGTGTCATGTTTCCCGAACTGTACACCAGCCTTTAGCTCGGGAAATTTTGGATTATTCTACGAGTGTAGTGACATGATATTTCTCGATTGAAGTGAAACTAGTCGTATTCTCCCATTTGAATAACATGGTCACCTCGCGTGAGAATCAGCTCACCACGCATAACTCTACTCGTAGAATAACCTAATTCTTTCATATGAAAATCCTGGAAGAGAAATTCCAGGAAAAATACGCAAAAGGATTCCTGGTATTAATCCCTGAAACTTGTTTTTAAATTAATTTTTGAAAGGCTTATTAATATGAATTTAGAAAGAGCAATTCTTTTAATTCCTGGATAACAATACTTCATCATTCACGTCTCTAGGAAAATACCTCCATCTGGTACTTCTGCCCTTAATATGTGCAGATATACCACACCCGTAGTTTTTACAAGAAATTTTGGTTTTTGCTTGCGGATCCTTAAAACTAGCTCTTCCATCTACACCTCAAGGTGTCGGTGGACTCATTTCGAAATCTTGTTTCGAGAAGACACCATCCATGACCCTCAGCTTTCATGGGTACATATCCGCTTGCGTTAACGGACAAAAGTGATCTTCGCTATCACAACTAGCAACGCATCCCCTAATCTTCTCAAAACGCCACCTTGCGCTTCTCACGTCCTTACCTCGCCTTCGAGAAAATCAGACTGGCAAAATTCCTTCGGTCCAGCTTGCATGCAATTACAGCTTTTAGTCCTTCGTGTTGGCTCAGCGATAGAAAGACTATTGTCGCAACTCTCGTTGCTTCGCACCACACTACCAACAGCAGCGATGGTACGTACCTACATCCGTATCACAATCACCTTATCCGTATCAATCAACGCAGACAACGAAATGATAATGCATCGTTATCTATGCATACTACAGTGGGAGAGACGATTAGATTGTTATTTACAGTATACAGAAAACGTGCATTTCGTGAATTCTTAATTATTGTTGGCTAAAATTATACTATTTTCTTAAATCTATATCCTTAAAACTAAAAGTAAACACTAGGCTAGGTCTAGAAGTGAGTTTTGCTACTAAAAAGTACATGCTTGTGGATTTCTATATACTAAATCTCTAAAGATAATCTGGTTAGTAAATCATGGTTCATGTGGTGGACAGCTTATTTCTCTAATTAAAATGAATTATTAGTACGCTCTAGATAACAGCTCCGAACCTTAAACCTAGATAAAGTTTACTGGGAAATTAGTAGAAAACAAGCTCTTAAATATATACACAAAAGGTAATGTTATCTTGTAATAATGTGAACTTAAACTTAACCTATATTGTAAACCTTATAGCTACCCACAACCGATAATAGCGTCAGAAGAACGTAAATTTGCAGCAGAAAAGAAGCACTAAACATAAGTAATATAAATATGAATGTAATTCGGAGAAGATGAATTGAACCTTAGATTGTAAACCCTAAAAATTACTATGTACAACTCATATATATCTATCTTCTTCTTCTTCTTCTTCTTATTGGCATTACATCCCCACACTGGGACAGAGCCGCCTCGCAGCTTAGTGTTCATTAAGCACTTCCACAGTTATTAACTGCGAGGTTTCTAAGCCAGGCTACCATTTTGCATTCGTATATCATGAGGCTAGCACGATGATACTTTTATGCCCAGGGAAGTCGAGACAATTTCCAATCCGAAAATTGCCTAGACCGGCACCGGGAATCGAACCCAGCCACCCTCAGCATGGTCTTGCTTTGTAGCCGCGCGTCTTACCGCACGGCTAAGGAGGGCCCCATATATATCTATCTTTTCCCTATATTTTGCTACCTCTCAATAGGGATTTTTTAACGTAGTTTATTGCGTTAGACGAAATCGAAATACACGTTCAGAAAATCGGAAGTCTGTTTCTTGAATTTGTTGCAAGTTGCAACAACTATGTTTGCTAAACATTTTGGAGAATGTGTAATCATGAAAGCTATAATCACTCTATGGACTCATAAAAGCTATTTTTATTGGAAACTTAGTGCATTGAAAAGATTTGATAATAATGCATTCATAGCCTAAATTCGAAGTTTCGTATAAACCCTGTTTCTGTGAAGGTATGTTTTATTGAATCATATTTGTCACATACCACTGCTGGTTAATTGACAGTTCTGCATCGTTCTACAATTTCTCCAACGGAAATCTATTTTAACTGAATTCCGTCCCTTGTCGAATCCATTATAACACATCCAGTAATTTATGCAAAAAATCTGCAACGCTATAATTTTATCATCATGCCATCATCGGTCTTGAATGTCACTCACAGTTTGCAGTTTCCAGTTCCACCGAACAATGTTCATCAAATGTTTGGATAGAACCCAAACCCGATCCCAAATTCCCATACAGTAGATAGCGAACCTCTCTCCGGCACAGGGAACCCTCCCCTCGCCTATCCTGTACAAGAAAAGTGCGTGTCGAGTGTGAGCCAGTTTAGCCCGGAAAACACGCTCGGAGCGCAGAAATTTACGCATAAATTATGGCTTTTTTCTTCAATTCCAACAAACTCAGCTCTCCGGAGCGACAACCCTTCGTTGCGTGTCGCCGTAATCCTTTCCACCCCATAGGGGAAGGAAAAAGCACGTCTTAAATTTCGATAGTGCAAGTGTAAAAGATTGATCAGCGTTTTTTCTCCCTCGGATCTATCGCATCTCGAGATAGCGAGGCACGCAATAAAAAGATATATTTTTGAACTTGCAAGCGAAAAGGATGCGGCAGTTCATCTATCTGAGGACGACGTGTAACAACGCAACCCAACGGATGGGTGCTTTACCTGAGGTGATCGTTTCCCCTTTTGCCGCCAAACAGACACAGACAGTGCCTCCTGAAGGTTCAGGCGGATTATTTTTCGTTTCATTATTAAATTTCCCTACATTTCAGACTACAAAGTGGAAAAAGGGCGAAATGATCGGGTGCGCTATTTTTCGGTGTCTCGAGTCTCCGGTCTGATTTGCATTTGAATTCATCTCTGGATCTCAATGAAGCAGGATGAGCGGACACGGAAAGAAAAAAAATCGCATTGAACTTGGACATCCTTTCGTTTTGCTCTTTTTGTTTTGTTGGTGTCATATTTCCTCTTAGACACTTATTGATCGAATTTTACTAAATAATTTGAACTAAGATAGCATCCATAACGAACGTTGCTCATCATGATTTGAAGGACGCAAAAATAGCATTGTAATCAAAAGCGTTGCCCTGTCGATATAGTTAAAAAAAACTCAGGCTCATTACAATCACATTGCTCTGCAGTACTGTAGACAAATCCTCAGAAATGTTCATATAGTTTTATAAATATGGAAATGAATATAAAACATTTTTTTAAAGGATTCTGATACGAGCACTAGTTGGTTGATGGAATCAGGTTCTTCTCTTCTGGTTTATGCGATCTACAACGCATTATATCTGGATGACCTAAATGTGATAACACTCAGGCTGCAGCGCTATGGAGGACGGCATGATTTGTTGGCAATAAAATTAACAGTGAATAGTAAAATGCCTCATAGATATTCAATCTAGAGGCATTGCACACATTTACGGAACTGACTCAACAAAACGAATCACACACCCTGAACCGAAACCAGGTGGTGGGACGGAAAGTGGAACAAAACCATTCCCGACCACGCAATTCGGCGCAAATTGGCGTGAAGATGACAAGATGTTGTGTTCGCCTTTCTCCATTATTGCCCACCGCCGCCTAATTCCATTCCATTTCTAACCCTCGCTCTGCAACACTCCACTGGCGCAAACAATCCAAGAGGAAATTATAAATCACAATTTTAGTGACAATTAAATACTTGGCTTTGATTAAATTTTTGTTCTGCGAGCTTCTCGGTCCACCGACTGCCGTTCTCATCGCACTTGTTCCATCTCTGGCTGTCGGTACCTGTCCGGCCGCAGCGCACCAGCAGCAGGGCTATCACATTGCCGAGGTTCCGCTTGTTGGAGCTGCCCTCGTGTGTGTCACTCGATGTGACGCGGGGGCCCGTTGGTTTTAGGGTCCGTTTAGAGAGGTACGAACGAAGTTTTGTGTGCGAGCAAGCCACAGGTTTAACAGCTTAATTTATGATAGGCGGACCACGGCCTCGGACTAAGTCGCTGTCTCAGTTGCCACTCTCGTCTCTAATTCAGCCAAATTAACGGAATGTGTAATTATCTACAGTGAGCTGTGCGCTTCACATGGCCGATGGCTATTTCGGCGGCTCTGGGATGGATGACGTCGGAGTCAAGCGGTTCATAGCTCGACGCGTCAGATTGGCAGAACATGCGATGTCAACTAAGTGATCTATTGTTTCTAGAGCTGCTGCTCGGCATGGTTGTACGAGATGTATGTGTTGCATTTATGTGTGACTAGTTTTATGATTTGCTGATAAACGAATACAATGAATCTCTCGACATATTAAAAAAAGTACTAGCGAGAAAGATCAACGCGCTTCCATTTGGACATTCAAATGTTCTAGGTCATAAAACTTATACAACCAGAAAATTTTACACTTTCAATATTGTTTTATTATAAAGGGTAAATCAATACTTGGGCACATGGACCAATTGAAGATACACTGTGCAGATTTATATTGATTGATACTTATACTATCTTCCTCGATTACACACAGCCATCGAGTGCAGAGTCAACCAGGGAATCAACATCTTTTTCAAGGTAGTTGGTTCTTTTATACTCTGGCGTCAGTAGTAAGAACTACAATTGGGGGCGTAATCAGTCAAGCGGCAAAACAAATTAAAAAAATGTCAGGTAATGTTGTATATTACGAAATTTTAATTGCATTTTATCGTTTATAAAATGCAA
This sequence comes from Armigeres subalbatus, assembly GCF_024139115.2. NCBI lineage: Eukaryota > Metazoa > Arthropoda > Insecta > Diptera > Culicidae > Armigeres > Armigeres subalbatus. The sequence goes on from NW_026941834.1 coordinate 17,155, forward strand.
TGCAATCTAATTTATTGCAAAGGTCTCCAGAAATTCTTTGGAATGTTTTTCCAAAAACATGTAATTCGAAAATTATTTCAGGTTTTCCTTCGGATAGCATCGGGGGCCCTCCTTAGCCTCCTACTCTCTAGATAGGCATGATAATTCCTACACAACAAGACCACTTAAAGGTCTCGTTTGCGGAAAAACCATCAGAATCCAAGTACTAACCTCCACCGCGATTAGCTCTTTTTTGCAAATTGAATATCTTTCAGATGCTGATTTGTCCAATCTTCACATGTGCTTTACTGTTGTATATCCACAGTCAAGCGAGCTGGGTGACTAACCGATTTAATTCCTTGGGGAGGATTTTCCGATCGAACTTTTTAATAAATCAATGAAATACCACCTGATTGATTACTGAAGATTTTTTTATGTAACTCCTAAGGTAACTTCCTAAGTAATTCTCGAGAATATCCGAAGATGTATGATGATGGACTTTTTGGTATTTTAGTTTGTTTTTTTTTGCAAGTCTTAAGTTTCAAAACATGGTTTTGTTTTACTGCTGTCCAAATTTTTGAAGGCTTCCCGGGAAAACTCCCGGCAGAACTCCCAAAAGAATTTCTTCAGGTATTTCAGAAGGAACTCTTGTAGAAATCTAAAAGTTTTTTTCTGGGTTAATGACTTGTGAGGGATGTCAGATTTTTACTTTTTTGGAAAAGATCTTCAATGTTGATACACATATGGGCCGTACACTACCCAGGTAACCATTAGCACTATATTATAATTACGTAAGCAATTTTTCTGGGTTTTTCAAAACCCCCTCCCCCCCATGTAAGATTTTTCCCATACAAATCAATTTTTATTTATATGCACGATAAGAAAATGGCTTACGTAATTAGTGTACGACCCCATAGTTAAGTTTGCCATTTTAAGGTGTTTTTTATACGATATTGTGTAAAAAGATTCGTACTGGTTATGGAACAACTTCTCGCAAAGGCTGCTGTTGTATAATTGGTAATACGTCTGTATACTTAATGGAATACTGTGGGTTCAAGTCCCACCGTTAGCTGAATCTTTTTTCGCAATACTATCTCATAAAAACACATTTGAATGGCAAACTTAACTATGTGTATCAAAATTGAACATGTTTTCCAAAAAACAAACCTAAAAGTTTATGTAAAAATTCCATTAGGAATTTGTTTGGAAATTCCATTGGAAATTCTTTCGAAATTTTTTGTAATAAATCCTTCAATAATTCCTTTGAAAATTCGTTTAAAAAATATTGTCCCAAATCTATTCTAAATATTGGAATTGGCTCCAGAAATTTCTTCAAAAAATTCTCCAGTAAATCCTCCAAAAATTCTTTCGGGAACTCCTTCAGGAATAATTTATAAAATTCCCCCTGTAGCTCATTTGGAAATTCTTCCAGGGATTATTTTGTAAATCTTCCCGAAAGACCTTTGAAATTTCCTCCAAAAATTCCAATGTAAGATTCCTTCCAAAAATTCATGCAGGAATTATTCCGGAAATTTTGTTGACAAAATTCATCCGGAAAATTATGGAAGAATGAAATATGATTTCAAAGAATATCCTGAAGAAACTTCGTAAGGAATTTCTGAAGAATTCTCGAAGAAATTCTCAAAATAATTTTCAAATGAAATTTACGAAGGATTCTCGAATACTAAACGATTTTCTGAAGAGATTCCCGAAAGAATGCGCAAGGAAAATTACAAATTCTTCCAGTAATTCCTTAAGAAATCCCTTCCGAAACTCTGGAAAGAAATTCTTGGAATTCCTTCTATATTACTTTTAAGAATGTCTTCATCATTTCAAAGATGAATTCTTGAGAATATAATAAAAAAAATCCTCCACAAATTTATTTTGAAAATCCCTAAGGCTATCGAATATTCCTTTTGAAATTCTTTTTAGAATCTGTAATTCATTCAGACATTTTTTAGAAATATCATTCAGAAATAACTTCAAGAGCTCCGTTGGAAATTTTTGCTTTATGGACATTTCCGATAGAAACTCTTCCGAAAATTCCTTTAGGATTTTCTATTTCATTCTTTAATAAATTTCAGGAAAAATATTTATAAAAATTCCCGGAATAATTTTTGCAGCATTTTTTACAAGAATTTTGTATGGTTTTACTGAAAGTAAAAGGAAGCTCCGAAGAAATATCCAAATCAATTTACAATGGCATCTTCAGAGGATCAGGAATCCCTGGAGGAATTACAAAAGGAGCTAACGGCGTAATTTTCTAAATTATTCCAGCAACTTCGCTGGTGAGGACAGAATTTCTGAAGGATTTTCAAAAGAAATTACCGAAGAAACTCCTGGAGAAATTTTGGAATGAATTCTCAAACAAATTTCCAAAGCAAAACCTTAAAGATTTCGGAAAGATTTTGCAAAGAAATTTCCTAAGAAATTGCTAAAATTATTTCCGAAGGAATTCTTACAAGAATTTTCGATGGAATTTCCAATAGAGTTTTCGAAGAAATACCTATCATAATATCCAAAGAAATTCTAAGGTTTATCCAAAACTTCTTCCTGAAATAACTCTAAGAGATTCTAGGAAAACAATTTCAGAGCAATTTTGGCATACATGATAAAATTTCAGAGAATGTATTCGATTTGGTTGGTCACGTGCTCCATCGTGACCCAACTTAGCTCTGCCAGTGATTATCAAAATTGACGAAAAATCACTTTTTTATTTTCTCAGAGCAATTTTGGCGTAGTCTAATTTGGCCAACCCTGAAAAATGCATAACTTTCAAAAACTACCCGACCAGTAGATGGTAACAGATTTATATCAGAATTTGTTATTCTGTTACAGATTTTTTCTCATAACAGAGGTGGTTATAAATCATGTATACCATTAGTAGATAAAATAACAAAAAAATGTAACAAAAGTTCTCCCTGTTCGAACAAAAACACTCCCAAATATGTTTTCAATGGAACAAAAATATAACTCAATGTGTTACATGAACTGTAAAAGAAATACCTATAATTATCACAAATTATGTTATGAAAGAAAAATGTTATCACTGGTTGTGTTATAAATATTACTATCCGTATTAAAAAAATGTTTTGATTTTGTTATGACGATCATGAAATCTTATTTTCTTCATCTTAGCTAGAGAATTTATAACAAAATTATTGCAGATATTGTTATTTGTAACACATATTTATATAATTGTGATATAATTTTGTTATGACTAACTGATCGGGTAGCGATCAGTTTCAATAGCGCAAAAGCATATGGGAGTGTTTGTCAGCGTTGTTGGATACACGTTCGCCTTACAAGCGGATGGTCATGAGTTCGATTCCCAGCCCCTGCACCAAACCCTCGTCAGTCGCCGGATCCGCAGCCCATACGGTGGCGTTTGGGGTACGCACCTTAGCGTCACGGTTGTCTGATGACGACTGACAACTTGTTCTTCTCGGAGGCATTCCTCCAACGTTACCCGGATAAAAAGGAACCGAACAATGCAACGATTATTGGATCCACGACACGGACAAATGGACACAATGGACTCACGGTGAGATGGATTAGCAACGACAACAACAATGAATAATGGAAAATCCAAAAATAGATTCTGTGTGGATTCTGGCAGCAGAATACTACAGCAGATCTCGGCACAATAGCGGTTAAGTAACACAAAGTGCCCACCAAATAAAGAAAAGAAAAAAAATCGATTTGGTGGGTTGAGTGCCCCGTCAACACCATCATCACTAAACTTTCAGTTTCCCTTTTAAAATACACGAGAGCCTCTTTCACTGCTTTGTGATCTACACCAATGACGTCGATGTCATCCGCATCTGCACCAAGGAGCAGTAAAGATTTGTTGATGATGATTCCGTTTCTTTGCACACCATATCTTCACATTGCACCTTCCAGAGCTATGTTGAATATAAGATTAGGGAGCGCATGGTTCTGCCTTAATTCATCTAACGTCATAAACGAATCGGATATCTTGCCAGATATTCTGACGCTTGATTTGCATCGAACGAATCAGCCTAACATGCCAACAAGTGTTTCCGCAAACGGATGCAGTCTGCAAAACAAAATTCGATAGAGTACCTTGTAGGCTGTATCAGGGCAGCAGGGACTATGTCCAAGGGCTTGACGATCCCTCCCCAGGCCATCTGCGAGTTGTGGGGCTTGCCTAGGATGTGGTGGGGTTTGACAGTGGGCCCTGTTAAACCTCTATAAAAAGCTGCATGTATCCGCAAGTAGGCCCCACCAAAGCGACCGTGTGCCGCTCAAAGCGCACAAGCCCAAGTCCTGGTGTTAGGTGGGACGCTAAACAGCCCTGACACGACGGCCCTCCGACGAGACAGGAGGTTTGCGCAGGCCCAATAAGCTGCCTAGAAAACCAATCATTACGAACAATATAAGAGATAATGCGACTCGATATAATCGGCAAAGACCTAGGCGACGAATACAGGATCACGATTGGAAGCTTGGAACATGGAATTGCAAGTCGCTAGGTTTCGCAGGTTGCGACAGGATGATCTACGATGAATTACATCCCCGAAACTTCGACGTCGTGGCGCTGCAGGAGATTTGCTGGACAGGACAGAAAGTGTGGAAAAGCGGGCATCGAGCGAATACCTTCTACCAAAGCTGTGGCACCACCAACGAGCTGGGAACCGGCTTCATAGTGCTGGGTAAGATGCGCCAACGCGTGATTGGGTGGCAGCCAATCAACGCAAGGATGTGCAAGCTGAGGATTAAAGGCCGTTTCTTCAACTATAGCATCATCAACGTGCACTGCCCCACGAACGGAGACCCGACGACGAGAAAGAAGCGTTCTACGCACAGCTGGAGCAGACATACGATGGATGCCCACTGCGGGACGTTAAAATCGTCATCGGTGACATGAACGCACAGGTAGGAAGGGAGGAAATGTATAGACCGGTCATCGGACCGGATAGTCTGCACACCGTATCGAATGACAACGGCCAACGATGCATAAACTTTGCAGCCTCCCGCGGAATGGTAGTCCGAAGCACCTTCTTTCCCCGCAAAAATATCGACAAGGCCACATGGAGATCACCTAACCAAGAAACGGAAAACCAAATCGATCACGTTCTAATCGACGGTAAATTCTTCTCCGACATCACGAATGTCCGCACTTACCGCAGTGCGAATATTGAATCCGACCACTACCTCGTTGCAGTATGCCTGCGCTCAAAACTCTCGACGGTGTACAACACGCGTCGAAGTCGGACGCCGCGGCTTAACATTGCGCGGCTACAAGACGGTAGACTAGCCCAAGAATACGCGCAGCAGCTGGAAGTGGCACTTCCAACGGAAGAGCAGCTAGGCGCGGCGTCTCTTGAAGATGGCTGGAGAGATATTCGATCCGCCATTGGTAGCACCGCAACCGCTGCACTAGGCACGGTGCCCCCGGATCAGAGAAACGACTGGTATGACGGCGAATGTGAGCAGTTAGTGGAAGAGAAGAATGCAGCATGGGCGAGATTGCTGCAACACCGCACGAGGGCGAACGAGGCACGATATAAACAGGCGCGGAACAGACAAAACTCGATTTTCCGGAGGAAAAAGCGCCAGCAGGAAGATCGAGACCGTGAAGAAACGGAGCAACTGTACCGCGCTAATAACACACGAAAGTTCTATGAGAAGTTAAACCGTTCACGTAAGGGCCACGTGCCACAGCCTGATATGTGTAAGGACATAAACGGGAACCTTCTTACGAACGAGCGTGAGGTGATCCAAAGGTGGCGGCAGCACTACGAAGAACACCTGAATGGCGATGTGGCAGACGAAGATGGCGGTATGGTGATGGACCTGGGAGAACGCGCGCAGGACATAATTCTACCGGCTCCGGATCTCCAGGAAATCCAGGAGGAGATTGGCCGGCTGAAGAACAACAAAGCCCCTGGGGTTGACCAACTACCAGGAGAGCTATTTAAACACGGTGGTGAGGCACTGGCTAGAGCGCTGCACTGGGTCATTACCAAGATTTGGGAGGAGGAAGTTTTGCCGCAGGAGTGGATGGAAGGTGTCGTGTGTCCCATCTACAAAAGGGCGATAAGCTGGATTGTAGCAACTACCGCGCAATCACATTGCTGAACGCCGCCTACAAGGTACTCTCCCAAATTTTATGCCGTCGACTAGCACCAACTGCAAGGGAGTTCGTGGGGCAGTACCAGGCGGGTTTTATGGGCGAACGCTCCACCACGGACCAGGTGTTTGCCATTCGCCAAGTACTGCAGAAATGCCGCGAATACAACGTGCCCACACATCATCTATTCATCGACTTCAAAGCCGCATATGATACAATCGATCGGGATCAGCTATGGCAGCTAATGCACGAACACGGTTTTCCGGATAAACTGACACGATTGATCAAAGCGACGATGGATCGGGTGATGTGCGTAGTTCGAGTTTCAGGGGCATTCTCAAGTCCCTTCGAAACCCGCAGAGGGTTACGGCAAGGTGATGGTCTTTCGTGTTTGCTATTCAACATCGCTTTGGAAGGTGTAATACGAAGAGCAGGGATTAACACGAGTGGTACAATTTTCAATAAGTCCGTCCAGCTATTTGGTTTCGCCGACGACATAGATATTATGGCACGTAACTTTGAGAAGATGGAGGAAGCCTACATCAGACTGAAGAGGGAAGCTAAGCGGATCGGACTAGTCATCAACACGTCGAAGACGAAGTACATGATAGGCAGAGGTTCAAGAGAAGACAATGTGAGCCACCCACCGCGAGTTTGCATCGGTGGTGACGAAATCGAGGTGGTAGAAGAATTTGTGTACTTGGGCTCACTGGTGACTGCCGAAAATGACACCAGCAGAGAAATTCGGAGACGCATAGTGGCTGGAAATCGTACGTACTTTGGACTCCGCAAGACGCTCCGATCGAATAGAGTTCGCCGCCGTACCAAACTGACAATCTACAAAACGCTAATTAGACCGGTAGTCCTCTACGGACACGAGACCTGGACGATGCTCGTGGAGGACCAACGCGCACTTGGAGTTTTCGAAAGGAAAGTGCTGCGTACCATCTATGGTGGGGTGCAGATGGCGGACGGTACGTGGAGGAGGCGAATGAACCACGAATTGCATCAGCTGTTGGGAGAACCATCCATCGTTCACACCGCGAAAATCGGACGACTGCGATGGGCCGGGCACGTAGCCAGAATGTCGGACAGTAACCCGGTGAAAATGGTTCTCGACAACGATCCGACGGGCACAAGAAGGCGAGGTGCGCAGCGGGCAAGGTGGATCGATCAGGTGGAAGATGACTTGCGGACCCTCCGTAGACTGCGTGGTTGGCGACGTGTAGCCATGGACCGAGCCGAATGGAGAAGACTCTTATATACCGCACAGGCCACTTCGGCCTTAGTCTGAATAAATAATAAAATACCTTGTAGGCCAGTGATCCCCAAAGTGCGGCCCGCGGGCCGCATGCGGCCCTCCAAGCCTTTTCCTGCGGCCCGCGAAGGTTTTCTGAGAATACACTACATCTGCCCCATTAGTAAGCATTATATGACAGGAAAAGCTTTCAATCTTTTCCAGTATCTCGGTGTAGTCCAGAACCTATCAATTTCAAATCACTATAATGTTGAAGCACGATTTATATGTCGTTAACAGTTGTATCATTATAATTCATGAATTTCATTACTTCATACATAAATGATAAGTAGGCCGACACCAAATATTCTTCGATGTTACCGCCCGGGGTTATGATAATGGCAAATGGGCATTTAATCGCCGATTTTAAGAAACTCAAGATTGAACTACAGGTAAAAATAATGTTGTCATACACTGCTTCGTAATGAGAATGCTTTTATTTTCCACAACAAGTTAGATTATCGAGAAATTGAACTGAAATTTGGAGGATTATTACCTCCAGAAACTATGGTGACTATCAACAGGGAATTCTGATCAAAATATCATTCGAAATCCTTTCAGAATTGCAAACAGATTCTGTTCAGAACCTTCAATCGGTTTCTGTTCAAAATCTCAAACATCCCAAACCTATTTGAAATCTCAATCATATTCCGAAAAAATTCTGCCCCAAATCTCGACCAGAACTCTGTTCAGAATCGCGATTGGATTGTCTTGAAAATTGCAAACGGATTCTGTTTAAAATTCTGATTGGATTCTGTTCAGATTACCGAAAGAATTCTTAAGAATCTCAAACGTATACTGTTTAGAATCCTAAACGGATTCTGTTAGAATTCCAAATGGATTCTGTTTTAAATCTCGAAAGATTTTTTTTTCTGAATCTTGGATGCTGTTCATAATCCCAAAAGTGTTTTTTAAAAGGACTCCTGCGTTATTTGCTTCGAAAAGTTATAGTGATCAATCAACATCGAGCATGAACAAAATAAGATCAAAATTAAAGAATCGGTTCCCACATGATCATTTGGGAAAACAGCATAGAATATTTTCTGCCAACTGAGCCGAAAAGATGCTATGGCAAAAAAATAATCCCTATGACAAGGCTGCTATTGCAAAAACGGTACTATAGACTAAAAGCTACGGCGATAAAATCTGTAGAATGAAATGTCTTTGCCAGTACATATTTTATTTGAAAAAAAATAATAATAATAGAGATAAGGAATAGAACACAGGAATAAAATATTTGGTTCAAATATTCAATATTCTGAAACAAACTGAAAAACAAATCTTGTATATATAATGCGGCCCGCTTCAACAGCTCAAAACTTCTGTGTGGCCCTTGATAGTAAGCATGCTGGGGATCACTGTTGTAGGCAGTATTAAGGAGTAATATACCTCGATAGTTAGCACAGTCGAGTCTGTGTCCTATCTTGTAGAAAGGACATATCAGCCAGCTTCAAGCCAGCTCAAAGATATTTCTTCTTCCTCTCAAATCAGTTCAATCACTTCGAGAATTTTTTTGTTCAACCGGTGTCACTCCTGACTTTTAGCAGCTCTGCTGGGATTGCGTCCTTCCAAGCGGGCTTACCGTTTATTAGCTCGCTAACAGCCTTTCTCACTTTGTCCCTTTACAAAGGCAGAATACATCGTGCCGAAACGTCGGACAACTCAAAATATAGCCATTTGGATTAACCCAGAGACTGAGAAAGCCATATTAACATAGACACTTTAAAAGGAAAACACAGGATAAAGATCATAAGTTAATGGTTGATAAAAGGAAACAATAATAAAATAAACATGAAAAGCGACGACGGGGTTTTGCTTGGCGGTGTAAAAAATCACGCTTTACAGAGGAAGACAGTGTTTTTGAACTCCCTTCATGTGGTTCCGTTGTATCCTGGTTTCATCCTGTACTGTATCCTGGCTTCAAAGTCTTGAGTTTTGAGTGAACTGTTCTCCGGTGCTTGTTTTTTGAAGGATGAGAGTCAAATTTAGGGTTTGTTTATAAGTTTTTTTTTTCGTTTTTTAGTCATATTCTGCCTTTATTGTTCCTGTTGAATCATTCCTTCCTGTAATGGAAAGGTTCGAAATCTAAGAACTATAAAATATGACAATTTCAGATCCAAAAATTTTTTGGTGTGGTTTATCTTGTATGAACAAATTTTTTTGAGTCTTTAATGAAAAGCCAAAAATCGCTGCTCCTGACTACGCAAAGGTCACATTGAAACCGGAAAGCGCCCCTACCAAAATTGTGAATGATCTTTGTATGTCCGTAATCCGTAATTTCGAAACAATCGTCTGTTCTTTCTGTGAAGTCATTATACTCCAGGGGCCGATAGTACATTTAATCTTCCTTAAGGACATTGAGTTGTTGCTGCTCCGAATCCGTGCCCAATACTGGCCGACAACACTTTTTATCCACTTTTTAACGTCGGCCAGCGGGACGGAGCGGGTGCAGGGAAGGCCTTCATGTCCAACGCTTGCAAGAGCATCTGCATCTACATTACCCTTGATGCCACAATAGCCGGGGATCCAGGCAAAGCAGGCATTTGGCGCCATTCCAGCGAGATTCCTTGGGTCCATGGATGTTTGGAAGTGTTACTCAGAAGAGGCTTGTTAACCGGGACCGGAACTGCGACAGACTTGGGCTCCACCATCGTTTCCCCCAGGAACTACCTCCCAGTACTACTTCTGGGGGATGGCAGTACTAAACGTACTCGCTCATTCCGCTCACACAGGCACCCGTCCCATGCGAGTCTGACTTGGGTGCTCGCTCTATCGCACCCTCAAACACACCCTACATACTCTGTTGCACCTCTGTCATGCCGTGTGGGTCTGGCTTGTGTGCCCACCCTTCTCATGCCATGTGGGTCTAACTTGTATGCCCACCCAAACCCTTGATTTACGCTCATACACTACATGCTTGCACACGCGCTAACGCTCCTATGAGTCTGACTTGTGTGCTCACCTCTATCATGCCGTGCGGGTCTAAGTTTTGTGCCCACCCTTCTCATGCCATGTGGGACTGACTTGTATGCCAACCTTTATAATACCATGTGAGACTGCTCACCTCTTTCATTCAGTTCGCGCTGACACATACTTCTCTAGTCATTCGAACTAACACTCTCTCTGGCATCCCTTGTGGGACATTCCACTTAGGTTCCCACTTCTGACATACCACTAGCTCAACTCAACTCAACTCATTCCTTTCGTACCATGTAAGACTGACTTGGATGCTCACTCACACTCCTCTGCCACGCCGCGGGGTATCAGTAGTCGTAGGAACCAACATTCCTGCGCTACTCCCAGCGTGGCGTGTGCAGTCCATACATACACCTATTCGTTCACACTTCTGCCATGCTTCGAGGTGACGATCTCGGTTGCCACCCGCTGCGCCATTACCTCTGCATGGGCAGACCATTCACACACTTCTTCGCGTTCGGCACTTTCGCTCTAACTTACCAATCACAAGTTAGTCATGCTTGTCGATTGTTGCTCGGCGCGCCAGATTCTCTGCAAGCTGCAGGCAATCTGAGTGGTTGCAGTCGAGACTGCGTTCCACTTCTCCACCGCTTGACACATCCTTTGGATAAGATTATCCGGAGTTGTGTCCCGGCCGCAAACGTCTAGCATTGCTCTTCTTTCGACGTCGAAACGAGGACATACGAACAGTATGTGCTCTGCAGTTTCGTCAACACCTGGGCAGTCAGGGCAGACGGGGACCTCCGCGTGCCCAAACCTGTGGTGGTACTGTCGGAAACAGCCATGGCCTGACATGAATTGTGTCAGATGGAAGTGAACCTCCCCATGGGGTCTCCCCACCCAGCTTGATATGTTAGGAATCAGCCGGTGGGTCCACCTACCTTTCGAGGAGTTATCCCACTCGCGCTGCCATCTGGCAACCGAAGTCACCCTGGTACGCTCGCGGGCTCCTCTGGTGCCACGTAGGTCAAAACACTCCTCGTCTTCCCGGATGACCAGCCCGACTGGCATCATACTCGCTATCACGCAGGATGCGTCGTGCGATACCGTGCGGTAGGCCGATATCACCCTGAGACACATCAAGCGCTAGGTGCTCTCCAGTTTTCGCAGGTAACTGGTTACCCCCAGTGCTTTTGCCCAGGACGGCCCGCCGTACCTAAGAATAGATGCGGCAACGCCTGCCAGTAGCCTACGTCTACTGGCGCACACCTTGGAGCTGTTGGACATCATCCTCGATAATGCCGCCACAGCAGTCGAAGCCTTCTTGCACGCATATTCGACATGGCTACCGAAGGAAAGCTTGTCGTCTATAATGACCCCAAGAATCTACAGACTCCGCTTTGAAGTGATCGCGACGTCTCCCACGTGTACAACTGCATGTTGTGCCGACTTACGGTTGCTGACGATAACCACCTCCGTCTTATGTTGAGCGAGTTCAAGGCCTCTCGCACTCATCCAGTCCGCCACAGTGCTGATCGCGTGTTCTGTGGTTAGCTCTACTTCGGGGATTGACTCCCCGTAGACCTCTAGGGCTACATCGTCAGCCGACGATCTTCACACCAGGAGGGAATTTTAGCTTCAGAACCCCGTCATACATCAGGTTCCATAGTACCGGGCCCAGGATTGACCCTTGCGGGACTCCTGCGGTAATAGGAACACTTTTCTGACCGGCATCGGTCTCGTATAGCAGGGAGTCTCAGGAAAGTCTCCGGAATTTCGGAATTATGGCGGATATTGGACGGTTGCGAGCCGATTCAAAAATATCGACGGCGGCGCAGACCACTACCTGAACATGGTTATTCTCGCAGATAACAGCGGATATTCTTGCATGTGTAAAGAACAAACAAAAAAGTTTCCGATAGCATTTTCTTTTATATCGTTTGCTGATTTTATGATTTTCAGATGGCATACTATCTAAAACGCGTGATTAATTTATAATATGAGTAGTTCAGAAGGAATTTCGAATTTCAAGAGAGAAAGGTGGTCTAAGATATTGTGACACTGCATATATTTGGTAATAGGGATCACATGTCAGATAATCTATAAAATAGAGAGCATCATACTTGAGGTTCCCAATGCCTGAAAGAAAATATTTAGTGGGTGTTACAGCGCGATATAATCTGCCACGTCAAGTTACGTAATCGACCAGCAACACGTCACTGCTGGAAATAGAGCCATCGCAAATATTTCCTCGCTTGCGTAATCAACTGGATCAATAAATAACGTCAATTGAACTAGTTCTATAAATGCGCGACGAATGGTTAAGCCTGCAGCCCACGTACGTTGATCAGCGAGCCGATCCGACCAGCCAGGCAGCCCCGGAGAACGGCTCACGTGGAGAAGCTTCGATCAATCACGGTAATGTCGCAAGAGCAATTATGAATTCCTCGTCCATATCGCATTCGCAGCCGGATCAGGCCAGAACCGCAAAGCAGCGTCGAGGACATGTCAAACGTGCCGTCCAGTGCCGGCCGAGGACAAATTCATGTCCACTCTCCTGTCAGCTCCAGCTCCCGCGATGTGTCATTGACGATGGACGACGATGACGGCGACGCGACGTCCGTCTGAAGCAAAAAACAACAAATCACGCCACTTGACGACTCGCGGCAATCATAATGCTGAAAGTATCAATTGTAGGAAAAACTGCGAACCTCAAACTTCAAAAACTCTGGGGGACAATCGGTTGATCGACGCAGGAATCACCACGGATCGCAAAAATCGATCCCCGTCCGGTCGTCGGTTGCGTTCAACTTGATTTCCGACTGTGAACGAACCTCGTCGTGGGGTTTTAGATAGCTTAGTGCGCAACTCATATGGTTATAGACCGGAAAATATGGGATCCAGTCTTGTCGAGGGTGTTAGGTAATATTCATTCCACTTGTAGTTTTCAATTGGTTATGAAGAATGCTGAATCGTAAGACCATCCAAGATCCAGAGGACGCGTAGTGGCTTGCCGAAGTACAATCAGTTTTGTTCGATTTTTTTGCAAGCATTGTGTGCAATTGCAGCTCGAAGTTTGATTGATTGATTGCTGTCATTATGAAAACGTTTGAAATGAAAATTGTCCGACTTGGCGCTCAACTGAGTCATCTGTTGACCAACATCGACACTGGTGGCGACGCACGCTCAGGTTTCGAATGTCTTTCTGCTCTAACGCGGTGATGGTTAAATCTGGAAGTATTCGATCGATTAGATGCAACTTGTTTGCGCTTCCAAACAAAGAAGTGCAACTGAACTCTTCGGCAATGCGATATGGATGATCAAGTAGGAGAGCAATTAGCGTGGTATTTCGAAGGGACAAATTTTCTCACTTGAAATGTCTCTGACTGAAGGACAGATAACAATCTTGCGAATACGTGTGGTTGGAAGATATTCAAAGAATGAGGTGTTTTGTAAAGGTTTCCCGCTTGGATAGTGAGTCTTTCTTATACTGAGTATCGACATAAGGTGGACAACTAAATAACACCCAGAAATTTAAAAAAACATGCTGCAAAATAAGCCCATAGGACGGAAAACAATAAATTTCAATTACTTTACACAATTACCTTGAAAAAAAAATCAAAAATAGTTTGTTGCTTCAAGTGATAACTTTTAACATTTTGTCTTTCTTGTACATTGAATGTATCAAAAAACTTTAGAATCACTCCAAAACAAGCGTTTTAAAGAAGGTCCGGAGACCGACCGATTCATTCTGTTTGACGACCCACTAATTTTTCAGGCACTCATCCTTAACCGATTAACTCGCTACTAGTGGCATTCGATGTGGAATCCTGTCCTATCGTTTCCTATTAAAATGGGTCGGATAATGTGCTCAGAAGTTATGACCTAAATCTATATATATAAAATCCAATCTATGTATGTATGTTCGCTAACTACTTCTGAACCACTTGACCGATTTCAACTAAATTTGGTACACACATTCTACATCCTCAGGGGAAGTTAACAAAGGGGTGGGATGGTCATTTGGAATATGGGGAGGGGTGGTGGGAGGGGTTTTGTTCAGAAAACGAACAATTCTGAGTAACTTTCAACTCCCACGACCGATTTAAACCAAATTTTGTACACATATTCACTACGAGAAGGTGATCATATGGGAGGGGCATTTGGGAAAGGAGGAGGGGTCTGGAGCGAGGGGTTTTGTTCAAAAAATGGGCAATTTAAAGTAAATTATGAACCCCTGTAACGATTTCAACCAAATTTGGAACACACATTCTTTATCTTAAGGAAAAGGATAACAAAGGGGGTGGAATGGTCATTGGGAAAAAAGGGAGGGTATAGGGAGAGGTGTTGTCTTTGGAAAACGAGCAACTCAGTGTAACTCCCAATCCACAGGACCGATTTCAATCAAATTGTTCAGGGGTATTGTTCAGAAAACGGACAATTTAGTGTAACTTTTGAACCCCTGTACCGATTTCACTGAAATTGGTACACACACACTAAGATTTTCTTTCTCGATCTCGGCAAAATTGGGCACCGCTGTATCTCAGTAAATTTCAGAACTGAGCTTCGGCAGAAAATTTGGTTTATTACTGATTTTTGGCAAAATATTTACCGTATCTCAGCAACTGAAACGTCACTTTTACTGAGATCTCGGCAAAAAAACATGTTTGCTGAAACTCGGCGGTGCCCACCTCGGGAAAATAAACAAAAAATGCTGAGGTCTCGGCGAAAAAAATTAAGTTTGCACATTCTCCATCCTAAGGAGAAGATAACAAAGTTCACCCCCATGGTCATTGAAAAAAGAGGGAGGGTAAGGGGAAAGAGGGTGTCTTTAGAAAACGAATAACGGAATAACGGAAAACGGAATAAGGCATCGGTGGATGTTTTTCCTTCTTTAGAAATAAACGTCCGGAATAAAGGTTTGATCCGATTTTGGGTTTGATCCCTTTTTCAAAATCAGTCAATGTTTTCAAATGAAATCTGCCTTCTTTTAATCAAATGATGAAGTATCAATAAGAAAACACAATTGTCCTTTTGACCAATTGGTCTATTCGTTTTCCGATTGTGAAAAAACTGCGAATCAAACTGGTAACTCCGAGCAAGGCCGGGTACATACAGCTAGTACTATATGAAATACGAGTATGACACCATAACTGCTGGGTGGATTAATCATGTTTTAAATAAAGTTCACAAACGATGAACTCTTTTGGTGTCTAACTGCAGCTCTGGAAATTAAAGCTGTTGAAAATTTGATAGCCAATCAATAACGAATAATATTGAAGGAAAATTAGCTTAGCTGAATTCATGCAACAAGTAAACCTTGTTCTAATAATTGAGCAGTCTTGATAGAAATCCACATATACATAAAGAATCGTTTGAAGATCATCTTCTTCTTAATCTGTTGTTTTGTTTGTAGCCCTTCACCACTCAACCAAAAACAAACAACAATGACATGTTCGAGAATCCAGCAGTAAATTCTCATCTTGACTCACCTCTCAGCAGCATATATCACGGACCCCTGGCCGGAGCCTTCCTTCGGGCATGCTAATGGATCACTGCGTCAGGTCTCACCTTCCCAGAACTAACTGCCATTCATTCCGAAAGAGAAACGCCTTCTGAAGTGGAGGATGGTCATTAATTTACGAAAATCATTAACACCTTCCGGAATGAGTTTGACATTTTTGTCCCACCATCCATCCGGACCAGACAGCATGGTTTGTTGCACACCACGCCACACCTCGCCTCCTCGCCGCACCGCACCGAATCCCATCCAGACGATGATAAATCAGGCATCTCAATACACGGCAAGCATATTCTTACACATGTTTTCAAGTGATCAGTTCGTGGTTTAACTGCTCGCTTCTTTGGTTGATTTAATTCCAAACACCATCATCACGAAATCAATTTCGTTCCCGGTCTGATTGACTGGTTCCCGCCCTGCTTCTGCCTTGATGGTTGGTTTTCTCTTCGGATCATTACTCACCGTACCGACCTCTGTTTCTCCTGATGAAGTGATGGTGGGTATTACTTTTCGCACGTACCGGCTAAATTTATTATCAAAGCAACAAATTTAAACATTTGCTCGAGAAATTATACCCATTCAGTGGTGCATTCTTCTGAAACATGCCTCTGACACACGAACGGCCAAGTCGACCACACTGCAGCGTGGGCCTGCGCCACGGTCGTCGTTGGGAATTGTTGGAGATTTTTACGCTCTTTCCCGATGAGTGCCAGCGCGCGCACGCTCAATGAACTCAATTATCCCTTTTCAAAGCCTCTGTTCGCTCTGTTCGTTGGATGGCTACCTGCCGGTTTGCTACCCGGGAAATCATCCACAATTTGTCCAAGCTATGTCCAAATGTTGAGTTTATTCCCCGAAAACCTCAAGTCATCTCGTAATTATATGGTTTTGATGGTCCACTTAGCACTTGTACGCAGATCGTGAAGGTATAATTTTGAAATGGATCCTGACGTCTGATTGAGGATTAGCCAGTTGATATCTTGAGCACGGCTGAGGGCCTTGTACAATGGAATGATCAATTTGGTAAACTAGAACAATTCTAAATATTTACTTCTCAATTAAATAAGAAGTTATTGATACTGATAACTCCATCGAATTGATAGCTTAAGACTTGAAGGATCTACTTTGGGCGCTTTATTATGTGGTTAAAAAAGTAGAAGCTTTGACCACGGGTGAAGTAACAATAATTTGTAGATCTCATCGTTTTGGTATGCTATATTTTTATGCAATGAAATAAAAATTATGACGTTTCAGATTTTTTTTTTCGATTTAGAAGATAAAGGGTGTATTCGATAAAAATGGCACACCGAAATCTCCTATAACTTTTGAACCGCATGAGTTAGAAACCTGAAAATTTGACCAAATCTTATTCATAGTGTATTGTTTACATCTGCAGAGTTTCATAGTTCATATAGTTCATACAGTGGTTCCAATCAAATCTTCGGAACAAGAAATTGCCAGTAAAAAAATTTTGTGCACCCCCCGATCGATAGCAAAACACTTATGTCGAATTCGTTTTTAAAAAGTTCCAACCTAGGTTGGAACCAGTTCCAACCTAAGTGCTGTCAAAGTGTTTTTTTATTCGCTCAGGTTGGAACTAGGTTCGCACTAGTTCCAACCCCAAAGCTGTCGGGTTCGCACTGTGTTGTTTCACGGTTTCGCACCGGGTTCACCAATACAACTGTACTACAACTGTCAAAACCACGTGGGTGGGTGGGACTGGGCGGAATAAACAAGCAGAAGGGAGAAACGAAACTATCTGTTTATTAAAATAAAATGCGCGTTGAAAATCTTTTTTCGAGGAATTTTGTGATATTTGTTATTGTAGTTTAAAATGAAATTAATCCGGTAATGTTGTCTAGATTCAGTTTTAAAAATAATTGTTAGGGAAGTTATGTATTCATAAGTTCATTCAGTTTTCCTCACAAATGATGTCCTAAATTAGGTCGGTGGATGGAATTATGTAGTTTAGGAATTCCCCTTGAAACCCGTTCACCAAATCCGCTAAAAATTGTCAGAAAAATATATTTGAGGAAAACCAAATAGAATTATTTGTTATGCAGAATTTCTCTTTCGTGCGTTTCAAAATTTTCTTCGGGAATTCTGCCAGAAATTACTTCAGAAATTCTTTCAATATTTCTTTCTTGAATTTTTGGCGATATCTTTCAAGAATTCCTCCATATTTTTTCCAAGGGATCCTTTCGAAATGAATTCCTTTGGAAATTCCTCTAGGAATATCTTTGAATACTGATTCAGGATTTTCTCTGGAAGTTGCTCCAGGAACTAATTTAGAAATTCCTACAATATAATTCCTTCAGGAAATCCTTCTAGAATACAGGAACTTACTCGAAGTATCCTTCAGGAATTGCTCCGCAAGTTTCGTACATAAATTCCCCCGGAAGTACCTTGAGCCATTCCTCCGGGAGATTCTTGAAAGTTGAAAATGCACGGGGCCCAAAATCCGGCGTAAAATTTTCCCGAGGTGTGAGGCTATCTTTATCAGGAGAGGTAGCGAGGAAAAAAAAATAGCGAATCCTGTAGAATTTTTATTACATGCTTCTGAGTGTTCTCCGAAAAAAAAACTTTTTCAGAAATAGATGAATTTACGGAAATACGGAAAATACGGAATTCTTGGTATAAAAATGTGCACAGGATTATTGAATATAATTAAATAGGGGAACTGTTCCGATCTCCATCTCACTGAACATATATTCATCTCAACGGGAAACAAAGAAATGCAGCACCAATTTCGTCGCCTCTTTTTGTCAACATTTGTGCTCACTGCTGAGAAAAATCCCAAAAATAATAAACAATCCAAATTCCTTTTCATTGCTTTGTTTTTGATGGGATGAATATCGGAGCCATGAGATGAATTCCAGGAGCAGTTTCCCTGTTTATATCCACCCAAAAGTAAATTCCACTATCCGCAAAAATCTGTTCACGCACTTAAACATATTTATTTATCATGTCCAATTAGTCAACGCCAACGCACTGCCAGTGCACTGGATGTCCTGGATCATATGTTTCGAATCAAAACAAACACGATGCTACACACACCAACATATCCAATGACCCAGGTTTAAAAACGAATTCGACATTAGGATTGCAAATTCAACTGTATCTCGTGTAATAAAAACCTTCAAGGAGCATCTGAGTTTTCAAAGGAAGGAAGGGAGTGGTCGTGGAAGCGGTCCAATGGACAGTAAAATGACCAGGAGTGGTAGAACAGCTCAATAAGTTTCCATGTCTCTAACAAGTCCAAGATGTCGATTGGTTTTGTGCACAAAAACCATGAAACGTGCTGGGTTACATGTTTACAAGGTGCAAAAAGCCCCAAACCGAAATGAAAAGCATAACACCACTGCAAAAACCCGCGCCCGGAAACTTTACACGAAGTTGTTCACCAAATCCTGTTGCATCGTGATGGATGATGAAACCTACGTCAAGGCTGACTTCCGTCAGTTTCCTGGGCATGAATATTTCGTTGCCAAGTCTCAGTTCAATGTTTCGAAGGATGTCCGAACGAAGAAGTTATTAAAATTTGCGTAGAAGTCAAGCGATTTGCGGATGTAGTGAAGTAAGCGCTCCCTTCATTACTTCCGGAACATTCAACTGTACGATTTACACCGAAAAGTGCATCAAGAAGCATCTTTTGTCATTCATAAGAAAACACAAAGTATCAACACTGTTTTGGTCTGATCTGGCGTCTTGCAACTACGCTCGTAACGTATTGCATTGGTACCGAGCAAACGGAGCTAAATTTGTGCCAAAAGATATGAACCCACAAAACTCACCGGAACTTCGCTCAAATGAAAAATTCTGGGCAATTGTGAAGACGAAACTTCAAAAACATCCTAAAATTATTAAAACAGAGCTGAAGATGAAGAAAATTTGGGTAAAAACAACAAAAATATAGAAAAAATCGATTGTACAAAATTTGATGGGTGGAGTGAAAAGAAAAGTGCGCGAATTCGGGATGGGCAATGAAATCAAATGAAACAAATGTTGTAAATCATAACTTATTAAAAGTTTTTCATTCTCTGGAAATTTCAAGACAATCCGATAATCGATTCAATTTTGGTGAGTAAATATGTGTGTGCCATTTTTATCGAATACACCCTTTAGTTAGATTTTTGCAGATTTAAGAATGATCCAGATTTGAGGCATTCTCTGATATCTAATTTATTTCGGATTTTGGAACTGATTCATATCTTTCTGATTGAGATCATCGTAATGACTTAAACTTCTACCATCAGATATTTTTGGTTCCGTATATCATGGAAATCTATATTTTTTCACATTTTCTAGATCCTACAGATTATTCAAATGCTTCAAAATTGTACCGATTTTCAGTCACAATTGTGCCAATGCAGTACGTTTTCCGTAGGGCAGTTTGTTGTTAGTTTGGACGTCCTGCTGGTTTTACCAGTTGACATTTAGCAATAATCGTTCGAGTTTTGGCATAAAATTAGTTTATGTTCAAGAGCCAAGGCTCAAACATCATTCCCAAGGTCTGAAAAGATTTATAACAGTTGATTATAAGAATTATATTAATTTTTTGCCATTTTTTTATCAGTCATATTTTTTTCTGTTAAGTGAAATCTTTTGTGTTTTAATCTTTCGCTTCTCTTACATAAATAATGGATAGGAAGAAAGATAAACATCGAGTTTCGAAACATATTATTTGAAAGATTCTGTACCAAATTAATTGGGTTACGCTGGCGACCACCTCTTCAGAGCTACAGACTGAATAGTAAAAAGGAAGTCTCGATCGAATTGTTATATCATGTCCTAGCTTTCAGCAAATACATATTTTGACGATAATTGTGACGTTTTATTGCTAAAATCAGTCAATAGCAGTATTTTTCACGGAAATTTGTTCTTTATTTTGCTGAGCTGCTGAACGGCTTTACAGATTCATCATGAAATCCGCAACGTTTTCCAGGCACCAGGAAATGCGAGGCTAGTAGACTGTCCCACATAATCTAGGACGTTTGGCCAATGTAAGCTAATGCCTACATGCAGATAGCGTGAACATGTTGCTAGAGTCAGCGCATCCCACGGATATTATTGTTAAAGTTCAACTCCCACCGCAGCCCGCAGAATTAGTGAAAAAGTGACGAAACGAAAAGAAGTTTTCATCGTTTATCTTTTAAGGTTAACTCCATATAAAAGTGGTGGGTGAAAAATGCCCCTCAACATAAAAAAAAACTCACAACGTAAAAAAAATACTGGCTTATTAGAAAAAGCCAAGTTTTGTATTGCAATCAACAGCTTTCATAAGGACTGTTCAGTTTATAAAGAGGACACTTTGTATTGTCGATGCTTTTAAACCATCAATCTTTTTCGAAATCTGTTTTCTTTTCATTGAATATATTGCCTGGCCTTCTAGAAATGAAATCCAATACTCAACGAAACAATTCTAACTCAGAAATTTGGGATATTCATAACAATCCAAATTTGTTGGATTTTCAACAGCTCCAGCCGTTTATATCCCGTTTTCGGGCTGCCACAGGCTCTAGATATCGGAAAATCATTGACAGTGTGTTTCTTTTCGATCTGCTTGATGATTTTGTTGACATGCCGATTTACAATTTTCTTACAAACTGTCAATTTTGCATATAAAAAAATCTGTTCGGAAATCTGTTTACGCAAAATTTGAGAAGCTTTGACAATTGGCGCCATTTTGTTGGATTTAATCTGTTACATCTCTTTTCAAAAAGTACAGTTGATTGACAGAGTATTATAATATACGATAAGGCAAACTGTACAGCGAGGAAACTTTTTACGACAGCGACAAAGATCCAGCATATGACGAGGAGCTTGAATCTGAATCATGTGGATCATCCATTTAAAGCCTGTCCACATTAAATTTCGGACACCCATCTCGAAACGCGATATTTAAACATTTTTACCAACCACTGAGAAGATCTATTTACATGACAGCTCAATCTCTTCGCTTTACTGCTGCTTTCAGTATGGCTTAGCTTTTGTTCAAATTGATGGAATGGGGACAAATCAATTGAACATTGTCGTACTGTCTGAAATTTAACGTGGACAGGCTTTATGCGGTGGAATTATCAGCAGATAACAATGTATCAAACAGCCGGGAAGCGAATGATAATGTAGTGAAAAACAGCTTCGAGGAAGGTGAATGTTCATATCAGGCTGATAAAGAAGCAAGCGGTAGAACTCGGAAACGGTTACGGAAAACTGATTCATGGAAGCGGAACGTAGGTACTAAGCGGAATTCAGTGATCGAAAAAAAATTTCGACGATTATTGGAAGTTGAGCTCCTGGAATTTGCAAACATCTTTTATTTCTTCTGCGATTGAAACCTTTGTCGTAAAACGTCGTAAAAATCTTGTCTTGGAAAACCAAAAAAATGTGGGGGCTCGTATAAAACTGATGGGAAAACGCATTTGCAAGTCGTTTTTACTGAAGACATCAGTCAGAAAAGATACGATAATGTTCTGAAAAAAAGACAATCAAGTTGAGTTTGTAGAACTGATTTGCGAGGAAAACATACGCCATCGAATAAAATGTCTGAGGATCGAATAAAATTTAAAGAGAACATATCCAATCTTTTCCCAAAGTTCAAAGCCATTATTCAAGACACTGCAATAGTGAAACCAGTTATTTATCCTCTGAATTGAACATCCGAAAGATGTATCAGCTTTATGGAGAATGTTGCGTTAAGTAAAATCATGCCCCTGTAAAAGAAAGCTATTGTCGTCTGCGGAGGCCAGAACAAGAACCACAGTTTTATAAAATTTTGGATGCACATCATAAGTAAAACCAGTATTGAAGAGATCGATCACAAATTTCTAATTTATGGTCATTGGTATATGGATTTTAGCTTGAGCTTGAGCTTGAGCTTGATTGACTGCTCGTAGTTGCTACTCCATTATGACCAGATCAGCTGTTCTTGCACAGGGAACCAACAGATGTTTGCTTGGGACTAGCACACATCTTCAATGTACAAGTACTGGTGATCTGATTTGTTAGGTCATACTGGCGCCTGCCACGTCAGAATGCAAGTCAATGTAGGGAAGGGGGAGGAAATGATGATGCAATCACTCGCCCACTGCAAGCCGAATATACCTCTGCACTTGCCACGAGTTCATGCGGAATTTGTTGAAATTTCTGGGTTAGGTTGGAGAGGCAGGGGTCCGTCTTGGTTAACGAGCTGCCAATGTGATAGATAGGAGAAGGTAACTGATGGAATTTCTAATTGGATGTAGGAAACGAGCTCTATAGTTCATTTCCAATTCTAGCAGATTACTGTTAGAATACTCAAGTTGAAGGTATAGGAATAGTAATGGAAACGGTATGGAAGTCCATTTCCAGTTCTAGCGATTGCTAGAACATAAGAAATAAAGAGAAAGATAAAAAAGTAGGAAAATGGAACGGACCTGGGATTGAACCCATGACCTCCTGCGTATGAGGCAGAAGCAGTAGCCATATGACTACCAAGCCCGCCTCAAAACAAGAGAGATCACGCACTGAACTGATTAATTTTATTGCCGGCCACGCAACGCAGAACACAATAATTCGGCCAACCGCGCGATCGTTCTGCTGTCCGAAACAAGAGAGATCACGCACAGAACTGATTAATTTTATTACCGGCCGCGCAATGCAGAACACAATAATTCGGCCGACCGCGCGATCGTTCTGCTGTCCGAAACAAGAGAGATCACGCACAGATCTGATTAATTTTATTACCGGCCGCGCAATGCAGAACACAATAATTCGGCCGACCACGCGATCGTTCTGTTGTCCGGAAACAAGAGAGATCACGCACAGAACTGATTAATTTTATTACCGGCCGCGCAATGCAGAACACAATAGTTCGGCCGACCGCGCGATCGTTCTGCTGTCCGAAACAAGAGAGATCACGCACTGAACTGATTAATTTTATTGCCGGCCGCGCAACGCAGAACACAATAACTCGGCCGACCGCGCGATCGTTCTGCTGTCCGAAACAAGAGAGATCACGCACAGAACTGATTATTTTATTACCGGCCGCGCAATGCAGAACACAATAATTCGGCCGACCACGCGATCGTTCTGCTGTCCGAAACAAGAGAGATCACGCACAGAACTGATTAATTTTATTACCGGCCGCGCAATGCAGAACACAATAGTTCGGCCGACCGCGCGATCGTTCTGCTGTCCGAAACAAGAGAGATCACGCACTGAACTGATTAATTTTATTGCCGGCCGCGCAACGCAGAACACAATAACTCGGCCGACCGCGCGATCGTTCTGCTGTCCGAAACAAGAGAGATCACGCACAGAACTGATTATTTTATTACCGGCCGCGCAATGCAGAACACAATAATTCGGCCGACCACGCGATCGTTCTGCTGTCCGAAACAAGAGAGATCACGCACAGAACTGATTAATTTTATTACCGGCCGCGCAATGCAGAACACAATAATTCGGCCGACCGCGCGATCGTTCTGCTGTCCGAAACAAGAGAGATCACGCACAGATCTGATTAATTTTATTACCGGCCGCGCAATGCAGAACACAATAATTCGGCCGACCACGCGATCGTTCTGCTGTCCGAAACAAGAGAGATCACGCACAGAACTGATAAATTTTATTACCCGCCGCGCAATGCAGAACACAATAATTCGGCCGACCGCGCGATCGTTCTGCTGTCCGAAACAAGAGAGATAACGCACAGATCTAATTAATTTTATTACCGGCCGCGCAATGCAGAACACAATAATTCGGCCGACCACGCGATCGTTCTGCTGTCAGAAACAAGAGAGATCACGCACAGATCTGATTAATTTTATTACCGGCCGCGCAATGCAGAACACAATAATTCGGCCGACCGCGCGATCGTTCTGCTGTCCGAAACAAGAGAGATAACGCACAGAACTGATTAATTTTATTACCGGCCGCGCAATGCAGAACACAATAATTCGGCCGACCACGCGATCGTTCTGCTGTCAGAAACAAGAGAGATCACGCACAGAACTGATTAATTTTATTACCGGCCGCGCAATGCAGAACGCAATAATTCGGCAGACCGCGCGATCGTTCTGCTGTCCGAAACAAGAGAGATCACGCACTGAACTGATTAATTTTATTACCGGCCGCGCAATGCAGAACACAATAACTCGGCCGACCGCGCGATCGTTCTGCTGTCCGAAACAAGAGAGATCACGCACTGAACTGATTAATTTTATTACCGGCCGCGCAATGCAGAACACAATAATTCGGCCGACCGCGCGATCGTTCTGCTGTCCGAAACAAGAGAGATCACGCACTGAACTGATTAATTTTATTGCCGGCCGCGCAACGCAGAACACAATAACTCGGCCGACCGCGCGATCGTTCTGCTGTCCGAAACAAGAGAGATCACGCACAGAACTGATTAATTTTATTACCGGCCGCGCAATGCAGAACACAATAATTCGGCCGACCGCGCGATCGTTCTGCTGTCCGAAACAAGAGAGATCACGCACAGAACTGATTAATTTTATTACCGGCCGCGCAATGCAGAACACAATAATTCGGCCGACCACGCGATCGTTCTGCTGTCCGAAACAAGAGAGATCACGCACAGAACTGATTAATTTTATTACCGGCCGCGCAATGCAGAACACAATAGTTCGGCCGACCGCGCGATCGTTCTGCTGTCCGAAACAAGAGAGATCACGCACTGAACTGATTAATTTTATTGCCGGCCGCGCAACGCAGAACACAATAACTCGGCCGACCGCGCGATCGTTCTGCTGTCCGAAACAAGAGAGATCACGCACAGAACTGATTATTTTATTACCGGCCGCGCAATGCAGAACACAATAATTCGGCCGACCACGCGATCGTTCTGCTGTCCGAAACAAGAGAGATCACGCACAGAACTGATTAATTTTATTACCGGCCGCGCAATGCAGAACACAATAGTTCGGCCGACCGCGCGATCGTTCTGCTGTCCGAAACAAGAGAGATCACGCACTGAACTGATTAATTTTATTGCCGGCCGCGCAACGCAGAACACAATAACTCGGCTGACCGCGCGATCGTTCTGCTGACCGAAACAAGAGAGATCACGCACAGAACTGATTATTTTATTACCGGCCGCGCAATGCAGAACACAATAATTCGGCCGACCACGCGATCGTTCTGCTGTCCGAAACAAGAGAGATCACGCACAGAACTGATTAATTTTATTACCGGCCGCGCAATGCAGAACACAATAATTCGGCCGACCGCGCGATCGTTCTGCTGTCCGAAACAAGAGAGATCACGCACAGATCTGATTAATTTTATTACCGGCCGCGCAATGCAGAACACAATAATTCGGCCGACCACGCGATCGTTCTGCTGTCCGAAACAAGAGAGATCACGCACAGAACTGATAAATTTTATTACCCGCCGCGCAATGCAGAACACAATAATTCGGCCGACCGCGCGATCGTTCTGCTGTCCGAAACAAGAGAGATAACGCACAGATCTAATTAATTTTATTACCGGCCGCGCAATGCAGAACACAATAATTCGGCCGACCACGCGATCGTTCTGCTGTCAGAAACAAGAGAGATCACGCACAGATCTGATTAATTTTATTACCGGCCGCGCAATGCAGAACACAATAATTCGGCCGACCGCGCGATCGTTCTGCTGTCCGAAACAAGAGAGATAACGCACAGATCTGATTAATTTTATTACCGGCCGCGCAATGCAGAACACAATAATTCGGCCGACCACGCGATCGTTCTGCTGTCAGAAACAAGAGAGATCACGCACAGAACTGATTAATTTTATTACCGGCCGCGCAATGCAGAACGCAATAATTCGGCAGACCGCGCGATCGTTCTGCTGTCCGAAACAAGAGAGATCACGCACAGAACTGATTAATTTTATTACCGGCCGCGCAATGCAGAACACAATAACTCGGCCGACCGCGCGATCGTTCTGCTGTCCGAAACAAGAGAGATCACGCACTGAACTGATTAATTTTATTACCGGCCGCGCAATGCAGAACACAATAATTCGGCCGACCGCGCGATCGTTCTGCTGTCCGAAACAAGAGAGATCACGCACTGAACTGATTAATTTTATTGCCGGCCGCGCAACGCAGAACACAATAACTCGGCCGACCGCGCGATCGTTCTGCTGTCCGAAACAAGAGAGATCACGCACAGAACTGATTATTTTATTACCGGCCGCGCAATGCAGAACACAATAATTCGGCCGACCACGCGATCGTTCTGCTGTCCGAAACAAGAGAGATCACGCACAGAACTGATTAATTTTATTACCGGCCGCGCAATGCAGAACACAATAATTCGGCCGACCGCGCGATCGTTCTGCTGTCCGAAACAAGAGAGATCACGCACTGAACTGATTAATTTTATTGCCGGCCGCGCAACGCAGAACACAATAACTCGGCCGACCGCGCGATCGTTCTGCTGTCCGAAACAAGAGAGATCACGCACAGAACTGAATAATTTTATTACCGGCCGCGCAATGCAGAACACAATAATTCGGCCGACCGCGCGATCGTTCTGCTGTCCGAAACAAGAGAGATCACGCACTGAACTGATTAATTTTATTACCGGCCGCGCAATGCAGAACACAATAATTCGGCCGACCGCGCGATCGTTCTGCTGTCCGAAACAAGAGAGATCACGCACTGAACTGATTAATTTTATTATCGGCCGCGCAATGCAGAACACAATAACTCGGCCGACCGCGCGATCGTTCTGCTGTCCGAAACAAGAGAGATCACGCACAGAACTGATTAATTTTATTATCGGCCGCGCAATGCAGAACACAATAACTCGGCCGACCGCGCGATCGTTCTGCTGTCCGAAACAAGAGAGATCACGCACTGAACTGATTAATTTTATTGCCGGCCGCGCAACGCAGAACACAATAACTCGGCCGACCGCGCGATTGTTCTGCTGTCCGAAACAAGAGAGATCACGCACAGAACTGATTAATTTTATTATCGGCCGCGCAATGCAGAACACAATAACTCGGCCGACCGCGCGATCGTTCTGCTGTCCGAAACAAGAGAGATCACGCACAGAACTGATTAATTTTATTATCGGCCGCGCAATGCAGAACACAATAACT
Source organism: Armigeres subalbatus (assembly GCF_024139115.2). Taxonomy (NCBI): domain Eukaryota; kingdom Metazoa; phylum Arthropoda; class Insecta; order Diptera; family Culicidae; genus Armigeres; species Armigeres subalbatus. Next base: position 45,070 of record NW_026941834.1, read on the forward strand.
CGGCCGACCGCGCGATCATTTTGCTGTCCGAACCAAGAGAGATCACGCACAGAACTGATTAATTTTATTACCGGCCGCGCAATGCAGAACACAATAATTCGGCCGACCGCGCGATCGTTCTGCTGTCCGAAACAAGAGAGATCACGCACTGAACTGATTAATTTTATTATCGGCCGCGCAATGCAGAACACAATAACTCGGCCGACCGCGCGATCGTTCTGCTGTCCGAAACAAGAGAGATCACGCATAGAACTGATTAATTTTATTACCGGCCGCGCAATGCAGAACGCAATAATTCGGCCGACCGCGCGATCGTTCTGCTGTCCGAAACAAGAGAGATCACGCACTGAACTGATTAATTTTATTGCCGGCCGCGCAACGCAGAACACAATAACTCGGCCGACCGCGCGATCGTTCTGCTGTCCGAAACAAGAGAGATCACGCACAGAACTGAAAATTTTATTATCGGCCGCGCAATGCAGAACACAATAACTCGGCCGACCGCGCGATCGTTCTGCTGTCCGAAACAAGAGAGATCACGCACAGAACTGATTAATTTTATTATCGGCCGCGCAATGCAGAACACAATTATTCGGCCGACCGCGCGATCATTCTGCTGTCCGAAACAAGAGAGATCACGCACTGAACTGATTAATTTTATTACCGGCCGCGCAATGCAGAACACAATAATTCGGCCGACCGCGCGATCGTTCTGCTGTCCGAAACAAGAGAGATCACGCACAGAACTGATTAATTTTATTATCGGCCGCGCAATGCAGAACACAATAACTCGGCCGACCGCGCGATCGTTCTGCTGTCCGAAACGAGAGAGATCACGCACTGAACTCTTGATGGTTCGGCATGGAAGATAAGATGCCCAAAAGTTCATTGTACACGGAACAAAGAGAAAGAAACAAAACAAAAACTGAGAAAGGAAACAAAAGTATTGGATTGATTTCAGGCGAGCAAAGAAAGACATAGATGGCCTCCATATTGACCAGATCTCGATCTCTCAAAACATCGGTTACTTCCCTGAAGAAATGTTTTCTTACAAAGGTACCCAAAAGGTACTTTCTGGATGCGTCGTCTTCCATGTAGTATCTAATTACGTACCGATGCCGTCGCAACCGGCTTTACACCTAAACGGATTGCAATCGACAATATTTATTTTGTAAAGATTTGCGTTTAGTATTTGAAGTGAGATCTTATTCTAATACATAACGTGAAGGAAACATCGTCGGAAAAAAGTCTATACCTCTTAACCAGGGTCAATATATCGAAATATGGAGGTTTTGATTTCTCTCCCTAATATGGGGGCACACTTGTGGTATTCGTACCAGTCCAATAGTTCTAGTACCGTCGCACAGAAGAGTAACTAGACCAAATTCGTGGGCAAAACCCAATTTTTTTTTTTAACATTTATACATAGTTATATTTTTTTGGATACTCAAAAACATTCTGCATACTGTGGCTATTTCCTAAATTATTGTAAAAAAATACAATTGGGGCTCAAAAAAAGGCATTGTTAGAAAAAGGTATTTGAGGGCAACCGCTCTTCGGTGGGCTTTGATCCCACGACCCCAGTTCGCATGACAGGTGCTTTCCCTACTAAGCTACGAAGGACCTCCGTCGTCCACCGCAGCTTAGCGGGTACTGATAAAACCAAATTCTCAGCATCAGGTACCAGCCGAGGTCATTGGTATATGGATTTTAGAATGAGAAATTCTCGCTGAGACCGGGCCACTATTTGCACGAGGTTCTTAACAATGTTTAAATTTTTATTCTTTCGAAAGCTTTCGGCTAGTATATTAAGGATCCAAGTTAAATTCTTCAGAAAGATGAACCCCTCGTTAGTTATACACGAAATCATTTTAATGGACCCTTCGATTTATGGCAATTCTTGACTCACCAAAACTGTCATAACTCAAACATTTCTCGACCGATCATAGAGATCGTTGGAAAGAGGAAGATTATCCTCAATTTAGCAATAATAAAAATAGAAGCAGCCATATTGAATTCGGCCGCCATCTTGAATTTCTTTTGAAAACTATTTTCCGTCAGGTTCGTAACCACCGAGTCGACTCGATGCCCGCTAATTGGCACCGCAAAATTGTGCTTGACCGGGTTCTAGCGTTGTTTTGATTTCGGCGCTTGAAACTGAGTTGGGGACTCATTTACGTTGGTGTATGCCAGTTGCAACATCTGGAAGCACGTGGTTCCCGTGCGGTGTATCAAGTTTAGGAATAAATCAGAAAAACGAATGGACATGCAGACAATTTAAATGATGAACCTTAATTCGAATATCCAGAGAAAATTATAAATAAAAAAGCGTACTTGTTACACCATTGACAGCTGATTATTTGCTTTATTGCCATGATTGCATCATTTCCATGGATGGGAATTTCGCGTGGAGGTTCATTTCTAGTCGTATTGGCAAGCCGACCTGCTTCATCGTTTCCACTAATTCCTGAATGGCTAGGTATCCAGCATAGTTTGATCGGACGATTTCGCAACATCTGTTCTATTTCTTGGATCCACGGATGCTGTGATTTGGCCATTTCTATAGCCGAGAGGTAGCTGAGTCGTATAGAATGACCACATTATTAGAATTAAAAGTACTCAGAGCAGATTTTATCGCGTAGGCTTCCGCCGAAAAAACACTACAGTATGACGGGAGACCCAGCGGTTGTTGCAGGCTTTCATTGAATATGTGGTTTCATATTTGGATCCATCAGTGTATACAACTATGAAAACATTAAACCTTTCAGCTAATAGATTGTTAACGATGGGTCGCACAGTTTCGGGACGATCTCCAGCTTTCACGTGTTTTCTAACATCCCATACAATGAGTGGATTGAGTTCATGCCATTTTCTATTAGCGAGTCATAACCGCACTGCAATTCTTGGAAGGTGTTTGCACGAGATCCGATGCTTTTTGCACTACTCGAAGATCAACATTATTTGGGCTTTTCTCTAATATTCTAATAGCAGCACGAGCCACAAATTGGATAGTCAAGAGATCGAATGGAAGTGTACCAGTTCCAGCCATAATTGATAGGATGGTGTCAGGCCATTTGGCCGAATGCCGTTTGGCCGAACGCCATTTGGCCGAATAGTAAAAAAAAATTAATTTCTGTTAACGAGTGGTCTTTCTTTCTACTTCCTTCTTCTTTCTTCTTCATATTTCCTTCTTGCTTCCTCCTTCCTATTTATTCCTTCTTACTTTTTCCTTCTTTACACTTTCTTCTTTTTCCATCCTCTATCTTCTTTCTTCCATCTTCCTCCTTCCTTCTTCCTTCCTTCTTCCTTCCTTCTTCTTTCTTCTTCCTTTTTCTTTCTTCTTCCTTCTTTCCCCTTTCTTCTTCCTTCGTTTTTCTTTCTTCTTTTTTCTTCCTTCTTTCTTCCTTTTTCCTTCTTCCTTCTTCAATGTTCCTCTTTTTTCCTTCTTATTTCTTACTTCTTCGTTTTTCCTTCTTCCTTATCCCTTTCTTTTCTTTCTTTCTTCTTCCTTGTTCTTTCTTCCTTCTTCTTTCTTCCTTCTACTTTCTTCTTTCTAATTCCTTTTTCCTTAGTTTTTGTTCCTTCTTCCTCCTTTCTTCTTCCTTTTCCCTTCTTCCTTCTTCCTTTTTTATTCTTCTTTCTCCCTTCTTACATCTTTCTTCTTCTTTCTTCCTTATTCTTTTTTTCTTCTTCCTTATTCCTTCTTTTTTCTTCCTTCTTCCTTCTTCTTTCTTCCTTCTTTTGCGTTTTTTAGACCTTATTGTGCTGTCCCGTCGTAATCTAAAAAATCCTCAATTTGTCCCGTTTTTTCATCGATTCTTCCGAAGAACTTCAAAAAGACATTAAAATTTGACAAATTTCATTAGTGGATTTAATGGAATCGGTAACTTGGTTGGCAAGTATATCCTGAAAACCAGGTCACGCTTCAACTTCAATAAAATGAAGCGCAGAGGCAAACAAATATCCAGATTAAGTTTATTCTCGATATTTTACATCTGGTGGGGATTCTCATCGATTTGTTTTCGGCGAAAAATGACAAAACAAAACTTTGCCATACCGCTCCCCTTTGAAGAGTGAGTTCAGTATTTTTCCACAACTGACTTAATGCTTAGAAGGTTAGTTGAGATACTTATTTGAAGGTTATGATAAATTCACTCTAAAACTTTTCTCTAAAATTCTTACACAGAAAATTAAAACTAAGCCCATAAATTTTGAAATTTCTGCAACTCTTGAATTTTGTCACAAGGATTTTGACATGTCTGGTTTTGCAAGTGCGTTTGCCCCGTTTTTCCACTGAAAGGATCTGGTCAGCCTACACATTTGCTATATTAAATTATTTTACGAATATTGTATTCTGTAAGTATTTGTTTGTTTTGGCTATCGTTTTGTGTTTTTTTTTCTAAGGCTTAACAATTTTCCATGCCAACAACGAAAGAATTAACCTTCCTAACGTGTTCGGTGTTCGGGTCATATTGACCCGGATTTGACTCAGCAATATCGCAGATATTTCTCAGCTAATTTCACATGTAATTCACAAAATAATCGCCAGCTCATAAATTTTCCGAATCTGATCTCAGATTGTTCATCGGCCACACCTACAGCTTGTAATCGTCGGGTTGCTTTTGATTTTGTACTGAGCTTTGTTTACCTTGTGGACAAATTGGTCTGAACTTCAGAATGGATTTGTAAACAAAAATCACCATATTTGGACATTTAAATCGTAAATCGCGTGGCTTCTAAAGGTTGCTTTTGGTATTGTTCTGATTCTAGTTGACTTATTAGACCAATTGGTGCGACCTGATTTTGAGAACTTAGATCATCCGATTTGAACATATCTAAATTGTAAATCATGTACATGGTCTCAAGGGTTTCAATGGATACCATTAGTTGTTTTTGGTTTTGTACAAAGCGTAATTGACCTGGTAGACCACTCCAGGATGGTTTGGAGAAGCAAGAGCATCTGTAGAATTCTTGACTGCATTCGTTGTTCGTCCTCTCTGAAATAGTATTGAGCAGATTTTGAGGAAAAACAGTAACAAAATCGTTTATGCGCGATGTTATTGTACAATTCGTGTTCATACAAAAGCGGTCGACGATTACAGAATGTAGGTGTGGCCGATCAACAATCTGAGGTCAATTTGGAGCTGATGATTATTTTTGGTATATAAACATGTGAAATTGGCTGAGAAACTGTTATATGAATTGTTATATTGTTATATTGTATTGAGATATGGTTATATGGAATCCGGATCAATATGACCCGAACACCGTTAGTGTGAGTTTTTTGTAGCACTGTGGGAAGGTTAATATAAACCATTTGTTATCGTTCCAAAATGCTGGTCAGAATAATAAAATGCTTGACACCTGAAAAGAACAAACCGACCAGCCAGCGCCTACTACAACTATGGTTTCACGGCACGGGAAAAAAAACATAGAAGATGCGGAAAACCTTGCCGAAATTAACCGGCTATTGATATCGCTAGAGGTCGACCAGCAGAGGGTAGGTAAATTACTCAACCAGCGACGCACCTCCGTGGAACGTGGCATCCCGTCCAAAAGCTGTACCACTACTCAGCGGACCGTGTCGTTGACATTTGTGTTTTGGCTCTGCCGCAGTGCAAAACCCGCGGGATGTTACCAGCCATGTACTACCACTGCTGCTGCTACCGTCGTCGTATCGCCGCCACCAAATGGGCATTCTTTCAATTTGACTTTATTTATTTCCCAACTCGCTGGCAGGTGTCAGCAAAAATTGCATCCGCAACGGGGTCATAAAAATAGATGACATATTAAGCGGACGCGCCGCGCCGGTTTCTTTGTGTCTTTTTTTGCGCATCGTCATATTTTCGTACGTTGCTACTTCAACGAAGGGTCCCATTGACCGAACAGGCTTCTTCAAGGTCACTTTTTGCTGCGGGTAGAACAAACTGAAGCTGCCCATTGACCGCTACAGCAGCAGTGACCCAGTTATTCGCTCCTTTGTGGTGGCAATCAACGGGTGAGAGCTTTTCTTTATGTGATCAGAACGTCGGACAATAAATGGATTTTAATTGTTTAACTCGCGTTTGTCCGAAGTCTGGGATAGATTTTTGATATTACGGTAACTAAATTTAGATTTCAGAAATTCAGAAATTAGAATAAGAATTTTCTTTCGCCGAATAGACCGTAAATAGTAGTTTGTGCAACTAGTTGCAAAAAGATGATTTTTTCAGCACGAGTTGTACGTTTATCCAACGAGGCTTACCGAGTTGGATAAATACTACGAGTGCTGAAAAAATCGAGTTTTGCAACGAGTTGCACACGCTATTTTTTGCAATGACGAAAAATGGGCTTTAATATGTATAGATTTATCATATTAAAGCCCATTTTTTGTCATTGCAAATAACGTTAACTCGTTAAAACTCGATTTTTCAGCACTCGTAGTATTTATCCAACTCGGCAAGCCTCGTTGGATAAACGTACAACTCGTGCTGAAAAAATCATCTTTTTGCAACTAGTTGCACAAATTACTATTTTTATACAGGTTTTTAAATGGAAACCGAAATGGATCCAAAAATAGTAATATAATAATAAAATATAATAATAATAAAAAAATAGTTGAAGTAAATTGAATAAAAAAATCTTATGGTTTTGCAAAATTTTTAATCAATTAACGAGATGTGTGGAGTTGATGGCTAATATTGGATAATGTTTCAAAGCCAACGATTAAAATAACAGAAGCCGAGTGTTGAAGCTTTTATAAGTTACAACTTATAATGAAACCAAAATTTCAATAAATCGGTTTTTGACATTGTAGACGCGAAAGCTTGTTTTTCTCTATATGAGAAGGACCCCTCCACCAGTTAATCATAAACGAACGAACGAAACTTATTGTCAATTTGTGTAGGTGCATGAATAGATATCAGAAGTGTTTCGAGCCGTCATGCTTTTCGCATTACTAGAAGAGAGCAACTTGACCACGGAGTTCCAGGCACTGCATATAGGCAACCTAGAACAGATTAATTCGATGACTAAGGGGAAATGATGAGAAGAATGAGGTAAGAAGCGATGTACATTTTTCATTTCCATTTCCCATCGAATTTCACTTTCGTTGGTTTGAAAAAAAAAATATACATGTGAAAATTGCCCATTAGTGATAATTAAAAAAATCCTCTGTCACTTGTGGGAGAAGCCATCAAGCACTTTAGCAGTGGCAGCCATGAGACGCCAGAAAAGCCTAATTGCCTCATTTGTCCAAACAGTTACAGTGACACCATCAACATGCCCAGCTGGCCTCTGATTTGGTGGTCATACTGACTCGCCAAATTCACACCACACTCGAATAAAGCACTCTTTTGTCGTCGCTATAAAACACGAATATGTAAATTAATCATAAAACCGACAAGATTTGTTCCATCCATCGCGCTGGATTGGCTATCGGGACTGCTTGGCGTGTGAAGTCTGCCGATTGGATTGGGCTGCTCTTTGATGACTAGTACTTTAAAAAGCAATTCCGTTCGAGTTAAATTTCAAGCAAACGTTTCAATACAAGATGTGCTTATGAGATTAATGAACCAATTAATTTATCAAAGCGGTTGGCTTGGAAAAATAGAGAACTGAAATCAACAAAGTATTTTTTTTTTCGTTACGGTTCGAAGCCCATCAAAGCGGGTTCTAATGCCCCCAGGGAAGCGAACCGAATATAACGCCGCCACTACTTGGTGGGTTCACGCAAGGCGCTTTCACGGTGAAAGCATGGTTGGGACGGAATGGTTGATGAAATCGATATGAGTAGGGAAGTACGTACCGAAGCTTCGCATCCATCGGCCACGAACAAACAACGAACCCAACAGCGAACCGTAACGAGGCCACATGCAATGGCAATAACACGTTAGGCTGTGTCCTGTCACAATAAATAATCTCGTTACGCCAGACCTCGACAGGTGCTTTCGCCGTGGCGGTGAGGAGTATCTGCGGGCGCTCCGAAGGGTGGCTACCCGAGTAGAAGAAAAATGTGATACTGTCGATGCTTTCCGAGTAAGCGTTTAATGTTGATGCTTTCTCAAGTGGCTCAGCTGCTTTCTAAAGTGGATAGAAATTTTACTCGGGCACAGGGGAACCCAAAGGCTTCAAAATCGACGACACGCATTGCATTCGCTCACCAAAGGAGGAAGCATGTGCAAGAACGCCAAGGCCCTAAACGAGTCTTCCGTATACGAAGGGGGTAAACCGGTAAGGAAGACACGAGGCACACACGATCAGCTGGTGACTATCGTTGAAAGGATCCATCAACGTGCGTTCCATTTGGAAGCACATCGATAAGATGACAACGTCGCGCAAGATTATCTCCTCCCGAGAAGGACTCATGGGAAGAAAATCATAAAAGTAGATCCTTCTGGAGGAAATTAAAACCGCGCCGCAAGGTGGATTTAACAAAACTCAAAAAATCCACCCTTCCTTCGTAGCTGCAGGAGGATTCGAAAGGGTCGCATCAACAGCATGCATCATTTAGTCGCAATTCAATTCGGTCAGCTAAGAAAACCGATTCCCCTGTTCTTCTAATTGTGTGTCCCCTTCTGTCTGCTCTGTGTGCAATGTGCATTAGGTTGGAATCACCTTTTCTCTGAAGAACCCAACTCCTTCCCTTCGGCTCTTTTGCTATTGTCAACCCGTCGCGCCGGTCATGCAGCAGACGCTCGACCAATAAAATATTATAAGCAATAAATTGCGTTAAATACTTCTGAAAAGTTAGAAAGACGCAGTCGAAGGAAAAAGTTAAGCGCACCACTGCACACCTTGTGCACATTTTCTGCCGGCCCTTTTTTGTCGTCCCTTGGGTGACACCTTGAAGATATGCGCTCGGGCTCGGTTCTCTTCCTGCTAGCGGGGAGATCACTCCGCTATTTGTCGGTCTGTTGGATGGACTTGCACCAAAGTCAAGCGAAACGGTAAGCAAGTAGCTGTTTAATGACACATAGCCCGTAGGCGGAGGGTGGGTAAGATGAAACGTTGAAAAAGCGATATCCTTGCCGGTGAAAATGACGGCACTCGACCGATAAGGACGGTACTTTGAAAAATGTCATTAAATTAAACGGTGGTGGACCCAACGCATCAGTGGGAAACACATGTCGTTGCCCGGAACGAATTGCCATCGTCTTATTCTGCAGAAAGAGAGAGAGACAATTTTCACGATTATTTTTCATGTTTAGGGGTATCTAAATAATTTCGAAAAACTAAATTTCGAAAAAATGTACGTATGAATCTCTATATATATAAATGAGTTTCAATTTATTTTGAGGAAATATAACTCACGAACGGAGATTTCCTCACTAATCGATTCGTCTTGAGCTCAGTTTATGTATATGAAAAAAAGTACATTTCACTGGAAAAGTGAAATAAATTTTAAGTTAATACGTTTTTATGGGTTCTGAAGAAAATCATCAAGCTCGAACAAATATCGATTTGGAGTTCGACGCTGCAATCAATTGTACGATTGACGGGTCGAAAAAAAACGAGGAAGGGCCGTTTGACCGAATACCGTTCGGTCGAATGCCATTTGGCCGAATATGCTATTTGCCGAACGGACCATTAGGCCGAAAATTATTTGACGGAACAGGTCATTTGACCGAATAGGTAATTTGGCCGAAAAGGTTATTTGTTCGAACAGGTCACCCACTTCTCACTCCTCATCTCTTATTTCTAACTTATCACAGTGAGAAATGAGAGATGAGGAGTGAGAAGTGAGTAGGGAGACGTCTCACTTTCTTTGCTTCTTTTCACTTTTTTCACTAGCAAATGACCTGTTCGGCCCAATAACCAATTCGCCAGATGACCTATTCGGCCAAATAATGACATGTTTGGTCAAATGACCTATTCGGCCAAATGTCCTATTTAACCAAATTCCTCGAAAAAAAAAACAACCCGGGCAAGATCGGCCAGGTTAGTGGAAGTATAAGCACTAGAACACTACTGGCGCTGTAGTCATTTGAATTATTTTGCCAAATTATGCTTCAATGTTTGATTTTCATCACCAACATCGGTTTGACACTTGTAGTACCGGTACTTTGTCTAGGTCAAAGTAACCTACACCCGATTCTTTTTTTACACGGGTGGGTTTTAGTTGATTACGACCGTTAGCATTGATGAAACTATGAGTTAACCCCATGAAAAAATTCACAAAAAATCATAGAAAATTCAAGTGGTATTTGAAAAGCTGTGAAAAATCAGGTTAACCGGGAAATTAAAGAATACCAACCGTGTAAAAAAAATATTGGGTGTAGTTGTTATTCACGCGAACAGGAACGACATTACCAATCTTATACAGTGACGACCCGGTTTTGTCACTCCCCGATTTTGTCTACCTCCGATTTTGTCTACCTACGATCTTATCACGTTTTCGACCCGATTTTGTCTACCTCCAATTTTATCACGTTTTCAACCGACTTTGACACCCCAAAAAAATGAAAATTTTAGTCGATCTTTCTATTTTTGTAAATAATACCGCAAACAACAATGATTTTCATGAAATAACTTCTACCGCCTGTGGTTTATAATAAAATCATTTCTTTGTATCTGTCAAGGATTTTTAAGCATTTTCGACAAGAAATAACGGGTGTCAATCACACATTTTACCTTTTCAAGACACAAACTGATTCATATTTGTGAAATGAATAAAAAAAATAAAATCGGGAGTTTACTGTACCTACTTTTGAATCAACTGGCAGCTTCGTCTAGTGGTTTATAAAATTTTACCAAGTGTGCGATCTAGTAGCGATGAAAAGAAAAAAACCCTGATTAAGCCACCTAGCGGTAATGGTGCCTTTCTCGTGCATTATAAAAATAGTATTTTGGCCATTACTCTTGAGCCCATAGTCCGATCTGTCCAATTTTCAATAGGAAGCATTGGTAGAGTATCTTGCGTCGAATGCAATTTGTTGCGAGTAAATCGGTTAGGGATATGTGCCTGAAAAATGAGTGACATTTTTTTTACTCAATTTTTCTATAAAAAAGTGGTATTTTGGCCATAACTTCCGAGCCCATAGTCCGATCTGACCAATTTTCAATAGGAAACAATGGCAGAGTGTCCTGCGTCGAATGCAACTTGTTGCGAGTAAATCGGTTAAGGATAAGTACCTGAAAAATGAGTGACATTTTTTTGGGTGGGTGCGCACAGACGAACACACATACACACACACACACACACACATACACACAGACATCACCTCAATTCGTCGAGCTGAGTCGATCGGTATATAACACTATGGGTCTCCGGGCCTTCTATAAAAAGTTTGTTTTTGGAGCGATCATATAGCCTTTACCGTATACTTAGTATACGAGAAAGGCAAAAATATCGCTGGTGTCGGCAAAATGTTGCTGGAACTGACAGGTTCCAGACAGAATATCTATTCTAGAACTGGAATTACCTAACAGACATGTGTAGTTATTTTATTTAGGTTTCAATTTATTTATTATCAGGCGAAGGTCGTAATGGTCCGCGGAGCACATAAAAGTCTCGATCCTGTTAAGTATATAATTAGGGGTGGTGGAAATTCGCGATTTCGCGGAAGCCGCGAAATCCGCGAAATTTAAACATTTTCGCGAAAAACCGCGAAATTAACCTTTTCCGTCAATAATTTTATTCCATTCTATTGCCTCAGTAGATTTCTTGACCTAGTCAATACCAACTCGACAAACAACGCATTTTTTGGCGACTCGATTTTTTTTTTAAATGCAGAGTCCGAAATTGGTCGAATGTTGAGCCAAAAGTAAACTGCAGAACAATTTTGTTTTTCTTTCAAATTGTAAAAATAGTTAGAGACTTTAAAAAATATGGATTCTTTAGGAAAGTTAGAAATTGATCGGCGAAGTTTGGAGAAAAAAGTTTCCCAACGTTGATCGTCTCGTGGCATGTTTCAAATCTATTTTTTCTCATTCGGCCTCTTTCCGTTTTCCTCAGCACTTCAAAATAGCGGTGAAATATCTGTCTATTCCTGGAAACTCGGTAGATGCTGAACGTAGTGTCTGCCAGTACAATTTAATCAACACTTCCCAGCGCCAAAAGTTAACGGGAAAAAAATTGGCTTTTGACCAGTAATGCAAAGAAATAATTAAAAAAAAATATTTGAAATTAATAAACGCAACAATTTAAATAAATATGGAACCTACATTGTTTTTTTTATGTGTTGTACTGAAATATGATTTACCGCGAAATTGCCGCGAATTTTCAGATTTTCTGAATTGGCTGTCCGCGAAATTATAAAAAATTTGCCGCGAATTTCCACCACCCCTATATATAATGTTTGTCCTGATTGATGCCACTTGCTCATTTTGAACGTTTCCTCCTTGTATTTTGTATTTGTTGGATCACTATCGCCAGCTACTTTACAAGGCTCTATTGTTCGACATTCTGGAAACGTTCGTGGTCCGCCGTAGTTGCGCCATTTTCACGATATGAGCAATCATACAACAATTGATACAATCCGTGGTTCACTGCACGGTTCGCCAAGCCTCGTTGGATAAACGTACAACTCGTGCTGAAAAAAATCATCTTTTTGCAACTAGTTGCACAAACTACTTTTTACACGAATTTTCCAATTTTGAGCTGAAAACTTTTTTTGCACGGAACGCATCCCCCTTGTAAGAAAAGAATAGGGTGTATCTCATTTGAATACGAAATGTCAGAAGAGAGAAAATGTGTTAAATGTTGAAAGGAGGATGACATGCAGATTTCTGAGTAGATTGGATGCGATAGTGCAATAGTTCTCGTCGCTTCATGATATTGTATATTTAGAGTTATTCTACAATTCATTCATAAACTCTTATAGTTGTAACGGGAAGTAAGCTACCTGGATTTACGTCCATATTATTCCGTTCAAACAATAATTCAATACCATAGGGATTCCTCTAGGATAGTAGCAGGAGCATTGAGCATAGGAGGTTACATTGATTGAACTCAAGGTAAACAATTTATTTAATTCGAAGGCCAGTTACTAAATTCCATTAGTTGTACAAGTCTCGTTGAACAATCACGGAGTCATAGGCAGTATTATTGGGTACTTATCGAAGGTTCCCCTGAATTTTAAGTAACTTCATCAAGATCAAAATTTGTGACTAAGAAGAAATAATATTTTAGCTTTGAAGCGTTAAGTATACAAGCTATCAAGATCAGTGGTTTCCCAGTTATTTGCTCAAACATAAGTGTTTTCGCAACATAAGTGTTTTAGCTCCATTTTTGACATTGTTAGGTCAATATTGTCACAATATGTATATGTATTAAAAGTCAACATTATCTGATTCAGAGGTCCATATTTGGCATAGTTTGTTCGATGATAGTTTACGGAAAATATTTGTCGATGTCGCAGTTGTCATGACGGTACAAAAAAGGTCAGTTTTGATAATAGCTATGGTGAGTCAATTCTATGGGAAACAATATTCTATATAAAAGATACCATGCCAAAGTCATGGCGCACTTTCGGTGTTTGAATATTAACAACCCGAGCAGGAGAAATTGGCTCAATAATAGCAAATTCTGCTATTGATACCATACTCTGTTATGAAATAGCGTAAGAGGTAAAATACCAAAGGAATAATACCAAAAATTAATATGCACAATACTTGAGCCATAACATACTCTGTTAATCAATTTCATTTCAATACCAAATGCATAACAAATTGTTATTCGTTTGTTATTGAAATACCATCCCTCAAGTATTCTGCATATAAGTTTTTGATATTATTTTTTGGTATTTTACCTCTTATGCAAGGCTAGTTCACACCAATTTTTGTTATCGATGTCGTCGCTTCTGCCTAACTTGCTAAGTACATATAATAAAAATTGTGTTTGAACTGACTCTATTCTATCTGCAAGTGTAATTGGGAAGGGGACCAAACTATGCAACAATATTCTAAAATTGATCTATTTCAGACCCTTTTTGGTTTCTTGACTTATCCAATGCACCAATTTATAAATGATGTATGATGTGATATCCCAGTAGGTCCATTGAATTTATATGTCTTCAATCATTACTTGAACAAGCTACTGCAGGCCTCTTTGGTTCTCTAAGTGATTATTCATGGATTTAATGAATAATAAGTCGTTTCATCATTATTCATTAATCCTAATCATCTAGAAAATAGAATTTAGTCATTAGTTACTGATCGTTAATCATAGAGTTTTGCATTGAATCATTAATCACCTATCATATTCAAAATTATTCATTGTTAGGGAAGATGGGGAGACTTGATCCCCGGGGAAACTTGATCACCCCCTGTTTTATCTAAAGTAGTTTTGATTTCGTGTATTTTTTAGTATAGATCCTCTAGACAAATGACTTTTATGTGGTGAGTTATTTTTTGGATTGACAACCTTATTTATTCTGCAGGGCTGATTGTATGTTTTCCTAAAGATTTTTTTATTGTCCACGCAAAGTTTGAACAACTTTCCATAAAAATGACCAAATGTTCTCGTTTTTTTCACAGCACAAAGCCATAAATGTGCTTAATGATCTGTACTGATGAAAATGTAAACATTCCATCAAAGTTTTAGGATATTTGGATTTGAAGTTATTGCCTCAATATGGGGACACTTGATCCCCCATTAGTTACCTATACAAAAAATTGGCGAAAAAAATTCTAAAAATATAAATCTGTTCTCAGTATTCTATTTGTTTGTAGATTTGACCGATTTGATGAAGGGTTGGCAGGAAAAAAATATCTACTGCGTAGATATCATAGAAAGGGGATCAAGTCTCCCCTAATTTGTTGAACATTGCATTTGCTGTCGAATTCAATAACAAAAATCGTTCATGTATACGCGCAGCAATTCGAAAATTCCACGTATTTTGAAGGAAAAATATTCCAAAAATCTGAAAAAAATTTATCAAAGCAAGTTCTTGGAGAGGGATCAATTTCTCCCGAATATTTTAAAAGTAATTTTTTTACAGCACTCCATAGAATCGATTGTGTATCAATAACAACAATAATTTAAGGACTGTCATACATCAGTAATGTTAAATACTATATTTCTCAGAGAGTCTGTGTGAAAATCGCGTATGTTTATTGATTTTTGACTGTGATACATCGGAAATCAGAAAAGGGAATCAATTCACCCCAGTCTCCCCTAATCATAATCATAAAACTTGTATATCTTTTATCCAATTTGGTAGGCTTAGAGAAAGATTACTCGATTACTCGACTTGAGTCGAGTCAAGTACGAGACACTGAAGACGGCCTTACTGTTGAGGTCGAAATACGTATCTGTCAAGATACAATTAAGTAGTGGATTTCAATGGGATTGTACAAACTCGTCTTATGACAAGTGAAGACATTCCACTAAATGATGATGATGATGATGATGATACTACCATCTATTGTAGCAAGGCACCTGCCGATAGCACTGGCCATATCTGACAAACGATTTGATCATGATTATACTACTGTTTGTATTTCATCAGACTCCTGTATGAAGGGCCAAAAATGGGTGGGGTGGTTCCATAAGCAGAGACACTTATGCGAATCCACGGGAGGATTATAGAGAATCTCCTTCCAGAAGAAAGTTCGTACATACAATATTATAATCTAGCCCTCGTTTCCCAGATTGACCCAATAGATGGGGAGAAGAGCCCGCCCTTTATCCACGAGATGTTAACAATAGGTAGTTGGCGATTCCACTCTTCCTATCCAAATCGCTTCAATCGGGTGCCCTGATGGTTGTTTTGTTTTTTTTTGGTTTATGGTATATAATCATATAGTTTCAATATAATTTGCTAAATATATATAATGGAATTCTCTCACCAAGTTTCCATTCGTATGTCCTGGATGATGGAGGATCTTACTTCAACACTAGCTAGTTTTAGATTTATGCTATCTTCAGAGTATATTTCATTCTGGTTCAAAGATCGAAAAATAGATTTCTTGATTTCTGAAAAGATGAAATAAAAAGACGGATGGCAGTATCATACATAATAGCATGAGCATTTGAATAAAATTGAATGATTAAAAATGAAATTAAAATAAATATGTATATACTCTATACAATACTATAACACACCCTTTTTTTCTTTTCTCTATATAAACTATACTCTTCTTTCGAACACATTTTTGACGTTGGACAACGTCTTACCCGAAGGTACTGGGTGTCAAATCAGAATCTAAAATTGGAGACCGTCACGAAATCATGTAAGATTTTGAACGTTGATACATCCTTTATCTTTCGATGGATTTTGGAGATTTATATATCAATCGACGCAGAAAATCTCAAGCAATTTGTCAATTTCTTTGAAACTTTTGATTATTTACGATTAGCTATTAGAAATTTCAATTCTTGTCCTACCCAGTAAAAATATCAGAATCAACCAATCCCGTTCATGCATTCCCAACACGGACATCAGAATGATATAAGTCACCTGTGTTTCGCGCCCGCGAGGATCCACGGAGAGCGGACGCAGTGACGGCGGTGTTTGCTGCATCTGTAACGGCTCTGCGGCAAACAGACTATCGTCGGCATCATCGGCACTGCAGTGAAAATTTCTCGCATGGTTTGGGATCTGGATTTGTTGCAGTTAATTTGGAAGGCGCATTATTCGAAATTAATCAATTCTTGTCAGAACCTCAATTTCCCAAAAGAAAAGGTTGAGCAGAACACATTTTCATCAAGGAAAATCATCATCACTTGGCCACAGCGGAAATTGACTTCGGCATCAGAATCACAAGCGCGCGTCGGACAGTTGAGTGGTTGCTGTTAGTGATTCGGAAGGCGCATTATTTATGTTATTCGGTTCTTCTCAGTAACCAACATTCTATAAAAGGGAAGGTTAAGGAAGAATTTGGTTCAAAGTGAAAATGATTTGCTCGGCAATCGCAGAAAGTTTCCGTCCGTAGCACGCGTCGGAGGAAGATGCTGCCGCATGGATGACATCAGTATCAGTAATGTGTAATTTTATTTCAAGATACTGATTTGGTTTTGTTGCTATTAGTGTTCGGAAAAGCGCTTTATGGAGAATAATTCAATTTTACAAAAGAGAAGGTTGAGCCGAGAAAATTTGTCTTCAAAGTGCATATCATGATCGATTTGTGACAGTGGCGGCGTAGCCACGGGGGTGGGTTTGGACATAACACCCCACCCCCAGTGACAAAACTTTTAGAAGAAAATATTTTTCAAACCCTATCAAATAAAAAAAATCAAGCCAATTTTCTGGCTACGCCACAGATTTGTGAGGACGGAATTTCCGTCGTCAAAGTGGAGAGAGACTGCAAAAATGTATGTAAATTGCATGCAGAAATGTATTCCACCGCGCTGCTTTCATGATCGCCACAAACACCAGCGGAACAAGCATGTTGCGAACGAAATGCCTCGCGCGCGGAGAAGCAGCCTTCTTGTAGTCAATAACGTAAACCCTCTAGCTCCGCCCCTTTGGTGAGTGTTCACGCTCATCCCGATTAACAAAGAGGCGGGACTAATGCGCCGTCTTACTTGATTACAAGAAAGTTGCTTTCCCGCGCGCGAGAGCCATTTCGTTCGATATGTCGTGGAAATGGGCAAGCGGTCCTAGCAGCTGGATCTGGATTTGTTTTAGTTTGTTGGGAGAGCTCATTATTGTAATTCAATCGGTTCTTTTCAGAAACTCAATTTTCCAAAAGAAAAGGTTGAGCACAGTACATTTTCATCAAGGACAAATCATCATCGCTTGGCCAATTGACTTGGGAAATTGACTTAGGCAGCAGAATCACCAACACAAACAAACGGCCCTTTTCAGGGCCACCAGAAATATAAACGAAAGAGAGAATGTGGCGTCCCTGAGTTTATGATAAGCTGTTTTGTGTCGAGTATTTTAAGTCCACAAAATTTGTGCAAAACCATGCACATATTCGAAGGATTTTGCTTAATTTTGCACACATTTTGTGAACTATACTCTGGTCAATTCAATCGAAATTGATACTCTGCGTATTTGACTGTATTTGTAATAGTTTAGCTAACACTAATATCAGAACCATAATCATGTCCAATGCGTATTGTGTTACAATAATATCCTTACGTTGTCCAACGTCTACCTTGCGGTCGTGTCTTGTACACAACCCTTTTGATTTTTTAATTTCGTGATAATCTAAGGATTTATAAACGTAAGTAGCCAAAATCGAATGTAGCCAAAATTGAATATTGCCAAAACGAATTGGGTTGAACTGTGTTTGGAATCTTGATTTCAATAGCAGGAAACCATTAATTAGAAGAAATGTGATGAAATTTAATTTAATTTAATTTAATAAAATTAATATACAGTATATGATGAATATCATGCCGCCGAAATTCTTATAGCTTAGCATATTCAAACCGGAGGTGATGAGTTCATGCTTGGTCCAGCCCAGGGTGTTTTATTTAATGATTAAATTATGAATATCATGAATTTGGTAATAAGGAAACAGTGAATATAAAAATAGATAGTATAAATAAAATTGTGTAAATGTAATATAAACAGTTCTTTGAGTTCATTACTCCGTTCCATAAAAGTCAGTTTCAGTTAATGTATGATGGATGTACTGTCGTCGGGGTGACAATGGCTCAAATGGGGGTGAAATGGGTCACTGTTACTTGGAATGCTTGTAGAATAGATTGAATGTATCTGATGGCAAGAAGACTAAAATATAAGAGATCTTTTTAAACGATTTTGCTATCCGACCTGCAGGCTGCCGGTGAGAGCGATGACCCCTTCTCAACCCCCAGACCCATTGTCACCCCCAAAGGCGGTACGAAAAAGTATAATATAATATTAAGAATAATACATAATTAGAATATTATCCATTCATGAAAACATCATAGAAATAGAAGTTAAACATTGAATTATGTCCTACTGGTCTCCATAATGTAAAGATGGGATAATAAAAAATAAATAATAAAATGGAAAAAAATTGAAAAACTCCTCGGATTTGATAAAAGTATTGAGCGGATGGAATATAAAAATATAAATATATGAAATACATTCACTGTATCATAGGAAGCATCAGATTATATAGTAAGATGAAATTAGTATGAAGAATATTATAAAAGTACGTTACAATAAGAAGAAATATTATTTCACGTAGCATAAAAAAGTTTTTAATATTTTCGTTATTTATCCTGTAAAATCGAGTTCCTCATGGCACTCATACTAACTAACTTTAGGAGAAGGCAAGTGCACTTGATTTTGGAGAAAAAAAAAGATGAATGAAATCTTCTTGGAGTAGCATGTAAAATAATTTTCCATTTAGACCTTCTTTAGACTATGCCTTCTGCAGGGGTGTTTGTATACCTATTGGTAATGTGCGAAATAATAAACGAGAATTCGTCTGAGAATAAGATAGAATATGTTTTGAAAGCTCTGGTAACTTTCGGCGCTGAATTGGCCGGAGTATACAGTATTACCACCGACGATGGCATAGTGTGCCCAAAATGGAAAAAAAACTATTCGTAAATATCAAGATTTCTACGATAATTTGAAAGGGATGAATATGAGGGTATACATTGCAATAATACTCTCGGAAACGATAGGAAGTGGATATCTATAATTGTACATATGTGTTAGACATACCGATATTATAAACGCTTATGTTTCAATATGAGAACACACGCGTAATTAGAAACTTAAATAATTTACAGAAAATCATGCAAAGGAAAAGAAAGCAATGTCCAAAGCACTTGGTACATCTGACTCCTCAACGTCGAAAAACGACGCATCACTTAAACGTGATTCACAACTTATTTTAACGGCCGTCAGTCAAAGCTATTATGATTAAATATATGTATGTATGTATGTGCTTTATTAGGACATTATTCAAAAAATACTAAATAGAATCTAATAGAAAATACTAAAAAATATATGAGAAAAAATAATTCTGATAGATAATACTTTCGCTTTCCGCAAACACCCTGTAGTAATGTTTTCCATGCATCACTGCAGCAGACTACGATGAACTCAATGGGATGATTTTGCATTGAAATTAAGCTTCAAGGTTTGTCAAGACTTCTTGCTGCGCCAGGTCAATGTTTGGGAATCACCGCTGCGCCACCACCGCGGTGGCATTTCCATCCCCATCACCAATATGTGTCAATCGTTCCGTCAGTTTTCAGGCTTCATATGGTTTGTGGCATCGACTTTTGTTATGTGCTTTTGTCCCAAGGTGTTCAAACGTCTCCAGTGAGATATTTCGATCGCGATATAAAATCAGTTAAAAATTTGCAAGAGCGCAAAAAAAGTGACAGGAAAATTTTATGTAAACCGTTCATCATCAAGTGAAGACATTCCGCTAAAAAGCTCAAAATAATTTTCTTAACAAAATGGACGGACTTATTGAAAATTGTTCCACTCGTGTTAATCCCTGCTCTTCGTATTATCCCTTCCAATGTTGTTGAATAGCAGACACGGAAGACCATCATCTTGCCGTAACCCTCTGCGCGTTTCGAAGGGAGTCGAGAATGCCCCTGAAACTCGAACTACGCACATCACCCGATCCATCGTCGCTTCGATCAATCGTGTCAGATGTCATTGACGAGTTTGAGAAGATGGGTTTTAGCGTCTGAAGGAAGCCGTTTCAGCATAGGATACCCCAACTGAAATCATGAAAATGTATATGCCTCATGATGGGATTAGCTCATTTTCCCAAAATTGACACTCAAACCAGTACTCGATAAATCCGTTTACCGGTTCCAATCGGTTCAACTACGGTTCAGGAAGTACAAAACTAACATAGAATGGCATAGCTTTTGAAATCATGAAGTTTGATACGCCGCATGATGAGGTTTGCTTATTTCCCAAAAATTTCCCTTGAACCGGTACTCGGTAAATCAGTATACTGGTTCCGATCGGTTCAAAACGGTCCAGGAAGTACAAAACTAACATAGAATGCCATTACTTTCGAAATCATGAATTTTGATATGCCGCATGATGGGGTTTGCTTAATTCCCAAAATTGATCCTTGAACCGGTACTCGGCAAATCAGTTTACCGGTTCCAATCGGTTCAAATATGGTCCATGAAGTACAAAACTACCATAAAATGGCATAGCTTTAGAAATCATGTAGTTTGATACGCCGCATGATGAGGTTTGCTTATTTCCCAAAATTGAACCTTGAACCGGTAATCGATAAATCAGTTTACCGGTTCCAATCGGTTCAAATATGGTCCTGGAAGTACAAAACTACCATTGAATACCATAACTTTTGACATCATGAAGTTTGATGGGTCGCATTGTGAATACCATCATTCGCCTATTTCCGTAAAGTGATCCCGTAACAGGTTCCGTCGGAACGTCCGGATTCCGGAATACAGGCCATTGATTCCAAAATGTTCAATGACACACTTTTTGTGGAAGAGGATCACCCTCTCCTCTTGTGGAAGTGGTTGTTAACCTAAAATTTAAATTTATTTAAAAAGATATTAGGGGTTCTATTCATAATGTATTCTATATTGCAGTTTGCCTTGAAACATGGATTATCGATGCACTTCGATAATCACACTTTTTTATTGTGTGTGCATAGTTGCCGACTTCTTTTTCTCGAATCCCACTAAATAATATTATTTTCTGAAAGAAATAATTATGAAAACTGCATAACTGGCAACCTTGGCCATCATTTAGAAGGAGAAAATGCAAGTAGTTGCAAAATACGAAAATGTCAGAAGAAATTGTTCAAAACAAAAGCACGTGGTTCTCATACACCGTTTGCTTTCGTCTGACATTTATTGATGTCAAAATCCATTGTAATCGACACAGTCACACTTTTCTTCACAGTTTGGAACCGTCACACTTTCAAACTGTGTTGTTCGATTTAGTGTGAAAAGCGCAATATTGATATGTATAAATCATACGCCAATGAAATTATACAATACAAACAAAATTCACAAACAATTGGGCTCCAGGTCGGAAATGAGCACAGAAATCCTTAAACATTAAAGTCCTATAAACTGTATGGCTCTCATAAAAGATAAAATCCTAAATATTTACAATCTTAAAAATTACGAAATTAGAATTAAAGCCTCGTTGATCATAAGGTTCTTCAAAAAAGTCGAAACCCCTCTCTCCCTGGAATAAAGAAATCTCTGTGCAATCCAGAACTTCGTTTCAGATTTTCGGTATGTCTATCAAGTACCAACGCGAAGTAAGTAGAATAAATTATCCACTTATAAACGTATCAGAAAAACTTATCCCAAACTAAAAAGATATCTCATTTTTAGTTTAAGTTTTCGTAGAGTGAAATCTCTGGAGTGTTGCTTTTAGCTATGTGGATTCTCTTTCGACAGGCCCTTGGTGGAGACGTAGTTTTGTTAGTGTAATAAAAAGTTTGGTTTCTCCATACTAGTTTTCATACAAACTTGAAACGACCTGTGCTCAGTTAGTTTTTTTTTTCCAAAACGGCTCTGGTTCTCGGAGAACACTTGGATCCTCATTGGGTGAAGTAGAATGGGTGTGGTGGCACATGGTCGATTTTATGGGCCACTCTACTAACAATATATGATGTAATAATTACGGCACCAATACAACGGCTCTAAATAAATGTTTTTATTGCACCAATATTTCCAAAATGTTGCTTTGGGTACCCAATCAACCTTCACCTTAAGTTGGCATAAAAATCTCGCCGTGAGGTATGCAATTCCAACAATGTAACAACAGAAACATCCTCGGAATCGGCTCTTTACCGCTAAACCTCTTTTTGCGCCCAAAACGGGGAAGCGTAAAAAGAGGGAACGTTATTTCGAATTAAGTGCGTAAAAAGAGGGAGCGTTTGGAATTAGGAGCGTAAAAAAGGTTTGTAATCTTTTAGGTAAGCAAACTTTAACTTAATTTTAGTCTTAAGATGTGTATTTCACCAATTTCGGTTTTAGGGTCGTCCAAATTGTTTTCGTTATCATGGTCGTCGAATTGTTTGAATGTTGAGGCCTCAAAATGTTCTTGGTTCGCCAAGAACACAAGAAGTCATAAGTGGTGCAGATCCTTGATGACGCACAGTAAGACGTTCATCATCATTTTCAAGTATTCAAAGTTTTTTGAAAACCTCCTTGGAGCTTGGTCCTTGAGTCCTGAAGCTTGGTTTTTTTTGTGATACATAGGATAGAATGCAACCATTGCACATGATCATAGTCATCCAAGGAAACCCTGGAAAAGGCCTTATGACCTACACACGTAACTAGAGATCTTTCGACCTGTTTCAAAAGTGGTATATGTGGTACATAGAATAGAACGCCTTCATTGCATATTGGAAATATTTTTTTTTCCAATTTTGTTACATACCCTGTTTTATCACCCCGAAAATCACCAGGGGGGTGATAAAATCGGGATATTACCGTACTTGGAATGCAAACATATACCAAGAAGAGGTCACGCAACTTATTTATTCTTCAATAACTGTCTCGATTACGGAGGTTGATCCACAGACCTTGACTCTATGGAGTTTGTGGCTACCTGGAACCAATGACAACAACAAGAACTACTTGGAATGCAAACATATGCTAAGAAGAAGTCACACAACTTGTTTATTCTTCTTCTAACTGCCTCTATTATGGAGATTGATCCGAAGACCTTGACTGTATGGAGTTCGTAGACTACCTACAGCCCATGATAACAGGTAATACCACTTCGCATGAAAGCATAAATTCTGTTCCTAGAACATCCGCAGTACTCAAATCACAGAAAAACAACCTCCGATTATCGAAGTGCATCGAAATCCAAATTTGCCTTATATAAATGCTTGAAACTTTTTTTACGCTCCTATAGGGTGCAAAAAAAGGAGCGTTATCTAGGATTTGGAGCGTAGAAAGAGGGAGCAATATTTGGAATTTTGAGTATTGAGTATTGAATTTGGTTGATGAACTCTGGACTGAGCTGAATTCAATTTCGTTTCACACCAAGCTAAAACATTAATCATGTAGAACTGCAAGCAATTAACACCGGAATGGCGCACCTAACGCCTCCGTTTAACACCAGCAATTAACTACGGTTACTCTCACTAAGCTGCATCTAAATTTCAACGGCCAAGCGTGCGCGTGGTGTGTGGATAATGAACCCGCACTTGACGAAGGTTACCAAGTGGACAGATGCGGGAATGACATGTGCGCGCGAGTTTAACCGGTTGTTTCGAACTTGCAAACGAGCCACTGACGTATGAAAATCAGTTGTAATGAGCGCCAACAATTTAGTGCAACAGTTTCGTAACAATGAGTAGCAAGTATGGCTCGCTTCAGACATCTCAGAACTTTTACTTTCTAATGGACTACTGCAATTCAGCATTGCACTAAGTTAATTGCAAATTTTAAACATCAATCCTGGTAACAGACATATGCGTCTCTATGAAGTGTCAGTTAGTATCGTATTTTCATATTTCTATGACTACGAAAAATGTTTAACGATTTCATGTTATTACCATTCATAGGGACGCAACTATATTGGTCGATTCCTCTTCGTCGAATTTTTTCTTTCGTTACATCCATGATTGTTGCTTCTGGTGCAAGCTGCAACTATCCTTTATCTCCCGAACCATAAAATCTAATGTGAACTGGTCAAATTTGCTGCATTGATAAGTAGAAAAAATCATTACAGTTACGTTCCTGTGATCCTAAGCGAGAGATTTGTTTTATCATTCCAAACTAATCACATTTAAAAATTTAGTAAAATAAAATTCATAAAAATCGCGAGACCAAATGTGAACTGCATTCAATCAATCGATTTCTAAATAAAAATTACATTTGTCAAAATCTGCAGTTTATATTCGGAGAAATCACGATCGCAGACCGTATTTCCATATTTAATTGTCCGCCAAAACGACCACCTTTCCTTCCATGAGATTGCACCACACCTGATTGTGTGAATCGCACAGCAGGATCTTAGGAGGTCGAAAAGAAAACTCGAGATGACAATCTGCCCACATTAGTGCTTTTTGGTCTCTGCCGGCGACAAAAGCTGTGCCACGGGACCTCGAGGGACGCAAGGTGAAACGTTGGCACACAAAAAAAAGCATATCTCACCCGGTGCGGTTGCAGAGCCTGCCGATGAGGAATCATTTGCATTTGAAATCGACAAATTTATTCAAATCTCCCCGTGCTCAGAACAGCACCTCCTTAGAGAGGAAAAAAAGCGCCCATATCCCAAGGGTTGGCTTCCGAATGACTACAGGTGCACCTCCGTTCTGCCTCTTATCTCGGCTGAAGTATCTTCGTGGTGGCAGAAGAAAAGAATCCTCATCAACGCAACGGCAGGCGGAGGGCCCTAACAGAGTGCTGGTTGGTGGCCGGAGGATCATCCAGATTGTGTGTGTAGTACGTTTTGGGCAACATGTGTAGCAATTTCCATTTTTCTCAATGAGCTGAGAAAGGTGCACTCTTCTCGGAACTGAAGAATCAGGTAAAGTCCCAGCAAGTCTACTCGGGCAGGTTATTGTCGATCAGACGAGTTTTCTTTTCTTGTGTGTTGTTCAATTTGATGTTTGCGTAAGATTTTTCTCCTTTCTGCTGCACCCTCGCCTACACCGACCGTCGTCGCACTGAACCAGCAACAAATGAGATGAAGTAATATTTGGAAGGAAGGCGAAGAGCCGAGTGAGAGAAAAAATCAATCCCGTGAATTATAAAAACAAACATCTTTTGTGTTATTTATTGTTAAACTCGAGTGTCAGAAGCAATAACGGCAGCCAGCACCTGAGAGTGTGCAGAGGTGAGGTTTTTTTTTTAACAAAAAAGGCCCTCAGCTACAGCATGTTATGTGGGAGTAAGGGTAGAAAAAGATACCAACAACTCTTACACTAGAAAAATGTATTTCAAATAATGCGGGTTATGAATATTATTTAAGCTTCTAGTAAAAGACTTTATTTTCATATTGTCCATTCGTTAGATTATTCATCTTATTTTAACCAGGTCAGATGAAAACGACACAACAGAAAAACTCAGCAAGGGGTCGTACACATATTACGTGAGTACTTATGGAGGACGAGGGATCCGTAATTCTTCTTACGCATCATATAAATAAAAAATCATTTGTATGAAAAAAAAAATCTTAAATGGAGGAGGACCTGGAGAATCTATGGAATCCGCAGGAATTGGGATATCTAGAAAATTTGGAACAGATCCGAAAAATCAGAAGAAAAAATGGAAACTTGGGCTATCTAGAGGGCCTGGATAATGGAGATTTGAATAGATTTGAATCCGTATATATTGAAGAACCTAGAAATTCTAAAGAGCCAACAAAATTTGAGTTGATTAGTCAGACTCTAGATAACACTGGATCTTAGCATTCGCATACTGTGGGCTTCGTGACCATGCGGATACCCGATCAGTAGGTCATAACAAATTTATATCACAAATATATCAATATATTTGTTTGGAAATCAATAATGTCTAAACAAATGTAAAACGTTTAGATCTTGAGAATGATCTGAATCGGAAGGATCTAAAGCTCCAAAAAAGTTTTTAGCGATAGATATTGTGTCAGATATTTACGGTGAAGTTTATCACTCACCAAGCGCAATTTATGCAAGACTCGTGGTTGCCGGATATGTTTGACGATACACGGACGAATTTGATTGTTAGTGACAAGCGTGAGATGAATAATGTTATGAATTCAGTGTCATTGAGACAAGCCATTCAATTTCCCACTCGCGGTAATATCAGAAGCAGTACCATAAGGGTTGTGTACTTAGCTGGTAGTGCATCCTGGTCACTGTTGTCCTTCTGACATCAGCTAGAGTGAGAAGGTGCGCTTCGAGCGTCTGTTCGCCAGGAGGTGCGGCTCAAGCAGCCTGGTACCCAGCGGCTGATTAACGAAATGCTGTATCGCGTCAGCTACACCTAAGGTGGCAGCCCCATCATCGCGATGTAGGTAACGCGACCCTGGTAAGATAGCTTACTGAAGCCTCTCAAGTACCACGAAAAATGGAGATAGAAGAAAAAGATAACGTTATTTTTGGCAACCGACCCGGCAACGAAATAAAGACTATGATTGGAAACTCTGTACCTGGAATGTCAGGACCCTAAATGAACCTGGACGAGTGAGCCTTCGGACTCAAGAACTGCAGAAGGTTGGAGTGAACGTGGCCGCTATTTAAGAAGTCCGATGGCCCAGATCCGGAGAACGTGAATTCCGAGCCGTGAACGCCACGACCAACACTGCATTCAAGTATAACATCTATCGCAGCGGTTTCGTAGTGATGGGCAAGCAGATGAAGCGAGTAATACGGTGGAAACCCATTAGCGAACGAATCTGTGTGTTGAGGATACGGGGCAAATTCTTCAATTACAGCCTAATCAACGTTTACGCACCGACAAACGATAAATCCGACGACGTGAAGGACACGTTTTATGAATGTCTTGATAATGGAGAGTGCCCAAAGCATGACGTGAAAATTGTTATCGGAGACGCTAACGCTCAGGTCGGTAGAGAGGACTTTTTCCGTCCCATAATCGATAGGGAGAGCCTTCACTCCGCTACCAACGACAACGGCCTACGGCTAGTAAATTTTGCTGCTGCCAGAGGGATGGCCATCAGTAGCACCTACTTTGCACGAAAGAACATCCGAAAGCACACCTGGAGGCACTCAAATGGTGAAACTTGCAACTAGATAGACCATGTTCTGGTGGATGGGCGCCATTTCTCGGATGTTATCGATGTGCGGACATTCAGAGGTCCGAACATTGACTCTGATGACTACCTCGTTGTCAGTAAAATTCGATCACGGTTGTCAACTGTATCGAACGGAAGATCACAGCGAACGATGTGTTACAATATCCAGCGATTGTCGGCGGAAGGAGTATCAACTGAGTAACGCCAGAAGCTCGACGAACGGATAAGTGCAATCAACGTTAGCGACAACATCAACGATCTATGGGAATCGATCCATGGAGCGGTGAGCACAACAGCACGAGAAGTCGTATGCACTGCACAGCGGCGACCCAGGACGGGTTGGTTCGATGTGGAGTGTCAGAGAGTGACAGACGAGAAGAACGTTGCCAGAAGCCAGATGTTGGTGTCGGGTACCCGATCGAATAGAGATCGGTACAAGGAAGCAAGAGCAGCCGAAAAACGAACCCACCGCAGAAAGAAAAAAGAGTACGAAGAATAAGTTATAAGTGAGGCGCAGGAAAAAATGGAACAGAACGATATGCGGAGGTTTTATGATTCTGTCAATGGCATGCGGAGAAAGACAGCGCTATCTCCCGTCATGTGCAACGACCAACAAGGGAATTTGCTGACAGATAAAACCGAAGTGGCTGCCAGGTGGAAGCAACACTTCGAGACTATGTTGAATGGAGGAAGTGACGGTGCATCGGTGAACAGAATAAATATTAGCGACGATGAACAAGCCGTGGAGTCACCTAAACTAGATGAGGTTAAAAAAGCTGGTAAAGAGCTGAAAAACAATAAGGCTGCGGGGAAGGACCAGCTCCCGACTGAACCTCTCAAACATGGCAGTGAGCAGCTTTAAGAAGTTCTGCACCATATTATGTCGAAAATATGGGAAGACGAGGAAATGCCTGCTAGCTGGTTGGACGGCCTCATTTTCCCTCTCTTTAAGAAAGAGCACAGACTGGAGTGCGCCAATTACCGAGGAATAACCCTCCTTAATTCGGCGTACAAAATTATGTCCCGTATTCTGTTCAACAGATTGAAACCGCTTGAAGAGTGCTTCGTCGGCGAATACCAAGCAGGTTTTCGTGAAGGCCGATCAACGACGGATCAAATGTTTACCCTGAGACTAATCCTTTATTAAATTCCGGGAGTACAACTTGCAGACACATCATCTGTTTATTGATTTCAAGGCGGCGTACGATTCAGTGAAACGGAATGAATTATGGCAAATTATGCTTGAACATGGTTTTCCGGCGAAACTGATACGGCTGATTCGTATAACGTTGGACGGATCGAAATCAAGTGTAAGGGTTGCGGATGAAATATCGACGTCATTTGTTACCTTAGATGGATTAAAGCAGGGTGATGCACTCTCGAATCTACTGTTCAATATAGCGCTCGAGGGAGCGATTAGGAGAGCTGGTGTGCAAAGAAGCGGTACCATTATCACAAAATCGCATATGCTCCTGGGATTTGCGGACGATATCGATATTATCGGGATTGATCGCCGTGCCGTGGAAGAGGCTTTTGTGCCTTTTAAGAGGGAGATAGCGAGGATTGGACTCACGATCAATACCAGCAAAACGAAGTACATGGTCGCTGGCAATCAACGTGGGTTCATTAGTGGTGGTGGTAGCGAAATGGTGCTGGATGGTGAAAAATTTGAAGTGGTAGAAGAATTTGTGTATCTTGGAACATTAGTGACGTGCGATAATGATGTTACCCGCGAGGTGAAAAGGTGTGTTGCAGCTGCAAATAGGGCTTATTACGGACTTCGTAGCCAGCTTAAGTCCCGTAGTCGGCAAACGAAAACAAAACTCGCGCTGTATACTACTCTGATTTTTCCGGTGGCTTTATACGGCCATGGGACATGGACGTTAAAGGAGGCTGATCGGAGAGCTTTCAGAGTGTTTGAGCGTAATGTGCTGCGGACAATACTCGGCGGTAAACAGGAGAACGGTATCTGGCGGCGTCGCATGAATCACGAATTGTACCGTGTATATAAAGGGCTGGATATTATTAAGCTTATACAACACAACAGACTACGGTGGGCTGGTCACGTTGTTCGTATGCCGAAAGAACGTCAAGCGAAGATAATATTTAGTAGAGAACCCGATAGAGACCGCAGGCTTCGTGGAAGGCCGCGTACATGATGGCTTTTTGCAGTTGAAGCGGACCTGAGGGCGCTCAATGTTCAGGGCGACTGGAAGCGATTGGCCCAGGATCGAGTCCAGTGGAGAAGGATACTTTATTCGGCGTAGGTTCATCGAAGAGCTGTAGTCCATCAAGTATCAAGTAACTACCATCAATAACTTAGCATTCACAAACGACGAAAGAATATTGACTTTCGAGTTGATGAATGACAAGTTATATGATCATGAAATGATTGGATTTTCATGTCAATCTCTAACTAAACTTAAGATAATTACTCAAAGCAAAATAACAAAGATAACAAAGGGGTTGAGAGAGTCATTTGGTAAAGAAGAAGGATTTGGAGGGGTATTGTTTACTCAACGATCTTTGCTAACTTTTGAGCCCCTTACTCGATTTCCATCAAATTTGGTACACATTTTTTCTGTCAAGGGGGAGGGACAAGGGCCCACCGTAGTCTGTTGTGTTGTAGGGACATGTTAATGAAAGGTACGTTTTTACACACCTTTTAAACGCATGGGTCCATTTAAACCAAATTTGGGACACGTACTCACAATCCTAAGGGGACGATTATAGAGGAGTTGGAGGGTCAATATGAAAAGCGGGAGGTGGTTAGAGGCGTGGGGTATATTATTTAGAAAATGACCACGTTTTCCCGAAAATGTCAATTTCTCAAAAATGATACTTCCCGAAAATAACAATTCCTCGAAAATGACATTTCTCCGAATATGACAGTTGTTTCAAAAGTGATATCTACCTTCTTTTAATCATTGGATGCTTTCAAGCCAATCTTTTAATCTTCTCATCAAATGAAATGAAATGGAATCAAATTGGCAATTCCAACAACTGCGAAATCAATCTGGCGATCCCGGACAAGGCCGGGTACATATAGCTAGTTCATCATAAAAACATAGATAGATAAGAACAAAATTTTTTCTGTGGCTTCAATGGGGTGTGGAAAAAATTTTCAGCATAGCTTCGAATTTTGTCTATACTACAAAACCAAAGAAATTTGGTCACTTTTTGGCTTGCGATTGATCCTGGATGAAATACTAATTGTCATATGAAGGTTTTAACAGTATAACAGTATAATCAAGTCACAGACGAATGGGCGCAACACAGATTTCCTAAAATGATCAAAAAAGCACTTTTAGCTTCTGGTGTTTAAAATTCACTGAGTAGAACTTCTTAAACGAACAAGGAAGATATAATAGATTTATTAAGCATCAATTTGTAACATCAACTGTAAATTTTTAGCCCCTTCATCTTTTACTGCGTGACGCTTTTTGTATGAAAGATGTTTTTTTCTTGAATTAGGCACAACATTAAGACTGAACCCCCTCCCTCAAAATGTTCGTTGCCAAATTCAATTGAATTGGCATTATTGAGTGTATCGCGGTACTGAACTTTCCATTATTAGTGAGTAACCCAAATGAAATTTGAAAACCCAGAATAATCCCTCTAGCGGTGATGGTGCCTAAAAATTCATAAATCATTGTAAATCGTTTAACTTCACGTAGAAGTAATACACTCAAATCATTAATTAGTACTTAATTGTACTTTAAGTATTCTGAATCCTGAATCATGCAATCTGTAACATGAACAACGAAACATGAAATTCTCAAATGTTGTACATGCTCTCGAGTATTCTGAGAAATTTTGGACTTCTGGATATTTTCCACTTTGATATGACAAAAGTTTGATACGATACAGGATGGGATTCAAAATGCATCAAAAATTTGCCTGGTAAACCAGATTCCCTGAACGCCACGGAACATAACATACACCACTCAAGTACCTTGAACAAATCTCTATTGAAAATGTCTTGTGAAACCATGACGTTTGTCGAGAGATGGGTTTACGATCACTACAAAAAAAGCCCACATTCCCAAGAGAACCAGGTTCTCGGAATGTCACGAATTCTGACGAACAACCTTCAGATACCTCAAAATAGAATCTATTGAGCTCGTTTCGTGAAATCTTGAAATTGGAGACGACGGAAAATGGGTTTCAGATCACATCAAAAAGGGACCACTCCCCTAGTAAAACCAGGTTCCAGGGATGTCACGTTACCTTACCAGCACCACCCAGATATCTCAAAATAGACTCTATCCAGCTTTTTACGCAGGCCATGCTATAAATTTTGCATCACCCCTTTCTGACATTTCATGTGTCCACCATAATTTTCATAATCCAATCAAAGTATACTTTGTCATTTTGAAAAACATATTACCCTAGTCCATGGAAACGTAACAAAATCAAATGTTTTCGTTTATTGATTTTAATTTTCTTGGTTTTATATTCATTTTTGTTTTGGTTTTAGGCAATTCGAAGGCAGTTGACTACTGACCGTATTATTAAATAAGCTTTTAACAAGATGCAAGAGGATTGGACTCAATTATGTGGATAGGAAGCTTGGTGAGATAGCGAAAACTAGTACATTCATGTTCCACGCCCCACGAGATAAATTTTGAGATGCCGCGGCCGGCCACGGCAGACAATAAAGACGAAATATCGTAAGGGTGAAATCAGTAGTGATTCAGTTTCATTCTAAATTTTCGACCACTATTCTAGTTTGCATCTGGAGCAAAATAGAACAAACATGTTGGTTTCTCCAGCAGTGTTCCATTCATGTTTTTCAAATTTTCAATTAAATGAAATCATTATGTTGCTGCCAAGAAAAGTGCCGTAATTGCAAAGTGGATTGATCCGTAGATAAAATGACACATTCATACACCAAAACAATTGAAAAATATTTGAATCTCGTGATTCAATCGTGGTTCAAATCTGCAGAAAATAGAACGGAGCGTTAGACCAGTTTTGTTTTTCTGACATTTGATTGGTATAAAAAATGAATCTAGTACAGCTGCTGGGAAAAGGAATGTTTCAAATTCATATTCAAACTGACAGCCCCGAACGATTTGAATCACTGCTGATTTTACTCTAACAATGCTTTCAATAGAATCTTGCCAAGATTTGTTTTCCAATTTCATCTCGCAGGAGCGACCTACCTAATTGCCCTACCTACTGAACATATTGTCTCCTGTCTCCTGCCGACTGTAAAAAATCTTTTTTATCCAAGCAAGATGAACTGATTTTCTGCATCTATCTGTCTATCTATCTATATATATAAAACTCAATGTTTGTATGTATGTTTGTATGTATGTTCCAGCACAACTTCTGAACCCATTTAACGATTTTAACCAAATTTCGAACACACATTCTTTATCTTAAGGAGACGACGATAGAGGGGCTAAGCATGCTCTTTGGAAAAGGGAGAGGGTTTGGGGGGAGGGGTATTGCTTAGTTATCGATCAACTCAGTGTAAATTCTGCACCCCTTGGCCGATTTCAACCAAATTTGATACACAGATTCTTTATTTCAAGAAGGGGATGATAGGGGGGTTAAGCATGCTCTTTGGAAAAGGTGGAGGGTATGGAGGGAGGGGTATTGCTTAGTTATCGATCAACTCAGTGTTATTTCTGAACCTCTTGGCCGATTTCAACCAAATTTGGAGCACACATTCTTCATGTTGAGGATACGACGATAGTGTGGTTGGGGATGCTCTTTGGGAAGGGGGGGGGGTGGTGAAGGAGGGGTTTTGCTAAGTTATCGATCAACTCAGTGTATCTTCTGAACCCCTTGGCCGATTTAAACCAAATTTGGAACACACATTCTTTATCTTAAGGATACGACGATTGCATGCTCTTCGGAGAAAGGGGTGGGTGTGCGGGGAGGGGTATTGCTTAGTTATCTATCAACTCAGTATAACTTCTGAACCCCTTGGCCGATTTCAACCAAATTTGGTACACACATTCTTCTCAAGAAGACGACAATGGGGGTTAAGCATGCTCTTTGTAAAAGGGGGAGGGTGTGCGGAGAGGGGTATTGCTTAGTTTTCGATCAACTCAGTATAACTTCTAACCCCCTCGGCCGATTTCAACCAAATTTGGACCACATATTCTTCATGTTAAGGAGGCGACGATAGTGTGGTCGGGAATGCTCTTTGGAAAAGAGGGAGGTTATGGGAGGAGGGGTATTTTATTTTCATTTTGTAAACACGTATTTTCTACCCAAAGGAAACTATTATAGACAAGCTGGGAGGGACTTTTGGAATGCGGGAGGTTATTGGGGTACTATTGTTTAGAAAACGTCTTAATTTAAAATCCGTCTTATTTAGTTCATCCGAGGTTCTTTGACATTGTACAATGTTCCGAAAACAAATTGCCCGAATTCCTCAAAAATACCAAGACCTCGACAATAACATTTTCCCGATAATAACATTCTCCGAAAAATGACTTTAACGAAAATGATATTTCCCGAAAACGATACTTCCCGATACACATATCCAAGAATATGACATTTCCCTGAATGAAGCTGGTCATTAACATAACACTATCCTAAGGTCTAAGGTCATTCGACATGAAAGCATTTGAGATAGTTATGAACAGCATCAGTAAAATCTTTCATAGAAAGCATGCATTTGGGTATAAAGCTATGGTTATTGTTACCCTTCATCAGAATCATGGTTTGCCCAGCGAAAAGCAATGAATAATGTGTTTCCTTCTGAATGGTGGATGTGACTGCTTCTTTAAATGTAGGCATTTGCCTAGCATAAGGCAATGGTGGGTGTGATCCCTTCTTTAAAAATATGCGTTTGCCCGGAATAATGCATCGGTTGAGGTTTTTCCTTCTTTAGAAATAGACGTTTGCTCGGAATATGGCTATTCAAACCCACGATCCCTTTTTTCAGTCAGTGTTTCTAAAAGCCTTCTTTTAATCAAATGATGAAGTATCAATAAGTAAACACAATTACCCTGTTGACCAATTGGTTTTATCATTTTCCGATTGTGAAAAAAAAACTGCGGACCAAACTGGCAATTCCGAGCAAGGCCGGGTACATAAAGCTAGTAATGACATAATCGTAGTGCACATATCCTAACTTTGCCGAATATTTCTCGTTCGATGTTACTGGCGATGTAAGTTTCTATAATAGGTGTGATTGGTCTTAGCTCTATGAATGCCACTGGTCTGTGCTCGACATCTATCACGTAATACAGAATTACTGTAATACAGGACGTAATACAGAACTAACTGTTATATCCTTCGTAAAGTAATAAGCCGGACAGGTTCTGGAGTCAATCCAAACGAGGTGTACCTTCTTGACGGTTTAATGTGGGATATTATGTATTCGGCAATTCCAACCGTGTTCGATTCCTAGTTCTACGTTTTAAAGTTTCGTAATTTTTTTTTTTTTGTGATGGTTTACTGGCGGGACTCTGAATAGAGTAGAAACCTCTGCA
This sequence comes from Armigeres subalbatus, assembly GCF_024139115.2. Lineage (NCBI taxonomy): Eukaryota > Metazoa > Arthropoda > Insecta > Diptera > Culicidae > Armigeres > Armigeres subalbatus. Next base: position 80,078 of record NW_026941834.1, read on the forward strand.
CCAGGCCTTTGATGATATCGTTGCAAAATTCCGTTCGAAGCAGTTTGCCAGCCGTACACGGAACATGTCGTCCAAGAAGACGCTGTTGCAACTGAATCAGAGGGAATTACGTTCATAAATAGTCATAGAGGTCTCGTGCTAGCTAACATCGTAATCGTTTAAAGTCATTTTTCTTTAACCATTAAAACCTTCATTTTCTTGTCAGAGTCACATTATTTAGCCAGTTTTTATGCTATTTAGACGTCTATTGTCAAAATCAACCGAAGCAGTTTATCCGACTCACATGGAACATGCTGCCCAATGCTTTATCGTAGAAACTGAGACGGAAGTTTTTTTTATCAAATATAAGAAAGTGTTCAATTCCCGATTTATAAAAAATGACAAGCTTATAACTTTTGAAGCAGTTTTCCAGCCGTACAAGGATCATGTCGTCCATTAAGACACTAGTTCAACAGTGTTCAACAGTCTCAAAAGACATTATATTTACAACTTTAATAGATATTCTTTCCCATTATCTCATTCTTAATTATATATGTAGATTGATGTGTACGATGTCATTTTTGTCTTTATGGTCAGAAGGTATGAAGTATGGGTTCCTCGAATTACTTTGTTTACCTAAGTTATTGGTTCTTCATGGTTTTCGTTGTGTCAATACTATCAAACACAATGTAAATTATGTCTTGTAAAAAGTGGAAACTGTTCGTGCATTTGGTCTATTTTATTGTTATTCCTTTGTCAAGGTAGTCTAAGACTATTATTATGTTCTAAGAAGTAGCTTAATCGTTTCTAAACTGTCAATATCTATAATGTACTAATGATCAGCTATGAGTCAGCTATAGGATTCATTTTTCGGTGGCAAAGTAAAGCTTCATCACGCCTTTTCCCTACTATTAGTAACAATTATCGAGAATGACTCCGTAATAAGATTGTTCATATACCATCATTATAATGTGTGGTATTTTTTATTATAGCTCTTCGAAGTGAGACATAACAAAATAAGACTGGCACCACGTTCCTAGTTTTAAAAAAAACTTCTACTCAGTGAATCCAGTAGTCATTTCCCTACGAATGTCTTGAATACATTGTGTATCAATAAATGCCTAGCTAGCTAAGAATAAACGTGGCTACGACTCATCGTCACCGGGAACGCATAAGAAAAGTATTGCCGAAAAGAAGAGAACTCACATCATTATCACTGATGAAAAAGGCCTCTGCCTGACTGCACTATCATTCAAGGCTCCAAGACACGATGTCCGTTGGATTACATGCATATGCCGTAAATTGGCGCGTCAATGCCAGATGTGTAACGCGGCACCAAACAAAAATAGTCAACATGTGATACCACCACGATAGGATATGTCTTTGGTTGCCATATCAGTGCTAATGGCGTAAGCCGACCCACCGCGGCAAGGTAACATATCCGAGGGGAAGGAAAGTTTTGTAATATTTTATTGTAAACTAATAATCGAAAGAGATAGGAAGCAAAGAGAAACTCTCTTTTACTCATACAGCACTCTAGAATTGTTTTGATAATTCCATGGGTCGAAATAATATACTATGCTTTGCATACATTGTTAATCTACCTTCTTTACGCTCATGATCCCTAACACGATAAGTGCTTGACGGCACACTTCCACACTATTTTTTGATTTTTTTTTTGACTGGCAGGCATTTGAAAAAAAAAATTTACACAATATATGCAACGTGAGAATGCCAGTTTTCAAATGACTAGCAAAGACACTCTCATACCTATGTTAGAATTAAAACTGATTACAAAACCCGTTCAGGGGCCGACTATTTTTCCAATTTATAACTATAAACTAGTTAAATTATCCAAATCCTGGATAACAGGCGCATGATTTTACATGTCCCGTATTTCAAAACTAATCAAAATTTGACTGTGTAGATCCTAAAATAAAAAGAAATTAGTAAATTATTTTATACAGAAAAGCCAATACGTCCTGCAGTTTTGTTCATATTTCCAAAACATAGCTGAAGTGTCTGACAGTTGCACGGTATACAGAATCAAGGTAGCCTCGTAAAGAAAATGACAGTTCATAAGTGACGTGATTGCTATCGCAGTATGAACGAGTGCAAAAGAAGGCCAAACTACATCGTAGAGCGTTGGCTTACTTCGTCCCTAGCAGCGATAGCAGTGACGTCAATTGTTTACAGTGAAAATTGATGTTTACATACGTTTCGATAGTGCCTTGTTTTTGTATGCCGTGTGACAGTTGTTGGCGAACAAAAATTCATGGCTACTACGACGTCGTTATAAGTTTGTACACAGCATACGTCAAAATTGCTGCACCCCTTATAAATTTGTAGCTAGCGTAAAAAGGTGGATTGACCTCGTTTCGCGAAACCATGAAGTTTGAGACGTCGCAAGATGGGTTTCGGATCAAATCGAAAAGTGGCCACTTCTCCGGGGGAACCAAGTCCCCGGAATGCCACGGAACCTGACCAGCACCACTCAGGTACCTCAAATTAGAATCTGTTAAGCTCGTTTCGTGAAATCATGAAGTTTGAGACGTCGCAAGATAGGTTTGGGATCATTTTGGTCATTTTCCCTGGGGAACCAGGTCCCCGGGATGCAACGGAATCCTGACCAGAACCATTCAGGTACCTTAAATTAGACGATATTGAGCTCGTTTCGCGAAATCATGAAGTTTGAGAGGTCGCAAGATGGGTTTCAGATCATATCAAAAAGTGGCCACACGCAAAAAAAAAGCGTTCATGAATTCGTGAACTAACGAGTTCACGGTGTATTTTTTCGGGAACAACAGTCACGGATTCGGGAATACAGTCACGTTTTCTGGAACGTTCTGGAAAACGTGACTGTTGTTCCCGAATCCATGAATTAAATCACGGTGTGTTTTTGCTGGTTCACGAATTCAGGAACGCTTTTTTTGCGTGCACTTATCCGGGGGAACCAGGTCTCCGGAATATCGCAGAACCTGTCCAAACCCACCAAAGAACCTTGGAATACGCACTATTGGACATGTCTCGTGATTTCATGAAGTAGAACATATCAAAAAATTAGTTTCAAGACTTTTAGCAAGGCCATTTGATTTGAGAAAAAAGGTACTACACTCGACCCCGGAATCTTAGGATTAAAAACTAGAGACCTAACCGGTTCGTTTGGTAGGTGAATCGTCAAAATCGGTTGAGAATCAACAAAGTTATGATTTTTTGAAGTAATTTTTAGTGCCTAAATGAATGGTTTACGAATAGATTACGATAGGTTTTTGGTGCCTCATTCGTATTCATGTTTTGCCGTATTCCGATCTTGAAACCCGTCTTTACCCTTCAAAACCATTTAAAGAGTGGACCAACTAGGCAGATGCTACTCTCCAAGAGGTTTTGGTGTAAGCGACGAATAATAAAATGCCTTGACTAGGGTTTTATTGTTGTAGGATTCAAATACTCTTGTAGTAAATCATAAATCCTCAAATGTTACTTGGGAAAGGCTATATGATCGCTCCAAAAACAAACTTTTTATAGAAGGCCCGGAGACCCGTAGTGTTATATACCGATCCACTTAGTTCAGCGAATTGAGATGATGTCTGTGTGTATGTCTGTGCGCACCCACCCAAAAAAATGAGGCTCATTTTACAGGCGAATAAGTGCCGATTTGCTTGCAACAAGTTGCATTCGACGTAGAATCTTGTCCCATTGTTTCTTATTGAAAATTGGCCAGATCGTTAGAAGTTATGACCAAAATACTATTTTTATAACACACGAGAAAGGCTCCATCACCGCTAAGTGGATTAATTTGGGTTTTTGTCTTCCGTTCTACTTCTTCCTTACTTCGCACTACTCACTTCTCACTCCTCAGTTTTTATTCGGCCTAACGACCATTCAACCTAATGGCCTTCGGCCTAACGGCGTAGAAAACTTGTTTATAACATGTGTGCTGCTCAGGTTGTTGTTATTATATACATGATTAGTATTTTCGTATATTATTCAATTGTGACTGCTACTTTTGACAAAAAAATGTAACACAAGAATAAAATACGACACAAGACACCCTGGTTTGTCTGTTAATCGTGTCGAAACCCTACTCCACTCGAGGATCTCTCAAGCCCTTACGTAATTAAAGCAACACTTCCACTTTTGAGACTGATTATCGCTCTATGTTCAGTTTCCAAGTTTCTCGCCGGATGATTGCTGCTGCGTCCCATTCTCTTCTAATGCGCAGTAAAATGACCGAACTGGTCGGCAGTAGGCAGGTAGGTGCGATTACCCGTTTTGTTGTGGCACTGCAGTGACAGGGAGCGCAATTTATGGAACGCGTGATGCAAGTGACACTGTTGCTGGTGCTGCCGGTGCTGGAGCTACTCCGGAACAGGTTCGATTATTAGTTAGGGGATAAAATGCCTACTTCCCGACGACGGTTGACGTCAGACGGTTGGTTATCGTTGAAATGTTCGCGTTCTGAACCAAATCGATCCAAGTGGTGCAATTTGTGCTGCTGGTTGCTTTCCAGCACCGACAACGATACCTACTCTACTCTTAACGGCTATTGTGTCGCTAAGGCGAGCTACTCTCGAGGCTCACTAACGACAACGACGACGATGGAATTTTGCGCCTGGAGGCGGTTTGCAATTAATCATCGCATTAAACGTTCTTGCTCCTATTTAGATTACCCTGACCGATACCTTCATAAGAAGCACTAAAGCTGCATTGAACTTGGAAATAACTGGTACCTATCCGTTCCGTAGAAACACCAGGAAAAAAAACCAGCAGGTATGAAATTACATCGCGGTGATTAAAATTACATCTATCCTAAACTTACGGAATCGGACGTGTTCTGCCTCACAAGCATAGACAGCCCTCATCTCATTGCTGATTCACGTCAGCAACCGTTCATTCATAAAATTCAAAAGTCATTAAACCCAACACCACAGTTTCCAGTAGTTCACTTCACAGCGCTCTGTCCGATCATGTTCTTCCGTAGACTAGCGCACCATGCGTTGGAGATACGATATCTCGATTCCTGTTACAATGGCCTCTTGAACAAATTGTAGATTTATCTCTCCTGTGCCCCGGAGTATCTCGCTGAGCCAATTCAAGTGCATGAGTCGAGTAATTTCAGCTACTTTGCGTTTCGCTTCCAGACCCCAGCGGAGAACCCTCGAAGAACAAAAAGATCCCCCGAAAATAAAGACGAACATTTCAATAGACTTTTCGGTGTTCTCTCGGCCCGGTCGGTCCGGGTCAGGAGGAAGCGAGAACTTCTATATGGCCCTCGAGTCTCTCTATCTGTCGACGCAACGTGATCTTCGTGGCTGCGCGGCACTTCTGGCGGATTGAGATCTTGGCGGGTCCGGTAAGTTTTCGGCTTCCTGTCGCTGTCCGCGTGTGCGCACGTCTTTCTTTTGTACATTTGTGAATGGAAGCGTCGACTCGCGGCTGGAGATTAAAATCTCCTCCCCTTTACAAAGACTGTACGCTCACTTTCAACAAATTTTATGTTCTTCTGGGTCTCACCCCTCTCGGCGCCTCCTTCCCTTGCCAGCACGGATAGAGTCTTAAGTCGCGCTTTTTCTTCTGACGAGCTTCGTGCTGCAGAGCTTATGTCTTCAAGAATAAAAATTATTGCTCATTGTGTTTATGTGATATTTTGTCAATGCTGTCGCTTCTTGGGCCACTTTTGGACCCATCCATGCACGAGAGACAAACAGAAAGTGGAGATGACAAAGTGCGCCTTCAAAAGAACATGAATTAAATTTATTGCTGCCCAATTGTTGCGGGATGCAGGCAGACAGATTTTCGCTTGGATGGTCAAGTTATGCGTTAGATCTTGATCAACAATTTACTACTCTGTGCTCTACTTTTATGTTTGTGGAAGTTACGAAGAAGATCTAGCGTGGATACTTTGGGGAATGTTAAGAAGCCCTAATCAAAATATGATTTTTCTGGTGTACTTTGCTTTAGACTTTTTTCACAACGGAATCTCCCATTTATTAACACTACAAAATAAATAAGGCTCTACGGGTAAAACATTCGTAACTCCTAATGTGAATTACATGAAACAACTCTATATTGTTCAAAAATTTTCTTATTTATTTGAAGTTTTGAAGTCTAATTAACGTTGTCATATATTTGTTTTATGCGGCATAAACTAAATATTTTTTAACATGCACACTTTGGGAATCAAGCCCAGTTCTATTAGTTCGGTGAGTAGACGATGGTTAGCACATTGTGCGTCGTTTAGGTACTTTCAATGTTTTGCGATAAAATGGTTCTATTGCTTGCATTACCGAAGTATTGTCAGCATACTAAATGCTTTTTGGACAATTCATAAACATTGTAACGGTATGTTGCTTTTGAAACAAAGTACTATTTGTAAACATGATTGTAAATGTGGGGAAATAGTGCTATTGAGTAATTATTTTTCTGAATTTTATTATGATTTTATAGACCGCAATCTGGTTTTAAAGATCATTAAATCATGACAAAATTTGAAGACATAGTCGAAGAAAGCATAAAACTTGAGCCATATAATTAATTACTTGCTCGGACCGGTGTGCGTTGATGCGCTTTTTTATTTTTGTTAGAGAGCCTATCTTTCACGTTTCTTCTATTTAATAGATCTACATAATTCTACAGCTTTCAAAAATCTCCTACATCGCTATAAATTTGTGTCAGCCTTGTGACTAATGTTGGCGGCTAATTTCTGTGCTAAATTGTTTATTGTCTAAGTCAGCCGATTTTGGAAAGACGCGCTACACCGCACAGCTCCAAATTGGTGAACATGGCGCGCGAATGACCGGAGAAGATGCGCGAATGGGTGCAACCCACGAGAGTGATTTGGAAACTTTTCGTGACCCTGAACATCAGCACTCAAGCGCCCCGGTCAACAAAATAATATCAACAGTCACGTCTGAAAAATATATATGCTGGCTGATAAGTTCCGAAACAATGAGCATTATTTGCGCTTTGGTCTCTCACATTAATAATACTGTTATGAACTCTGGCAGCTTGGGCTCTGGCTTTGTTCTGTCTCTATGTGATAAATAAAAGTGAGCGCGTTGTGCGCCAGGGCAGGAAGCTGCACCTTGATTCTGCGGGCCTAATTCACGGGCACGGTAGGAGGAATTCAGAAGCAGCACCAACAGGTGTGTTTCACCCTACGTGTTGCATGATCTCGCCTGGATCCAAATGCCTTATTATGTGTGTCAGCGAGTGAATCAGTCTGCCAACGTTTGCCGCTACCACGCTTTGGTACAGTCAGTGAGCTAAAAACTGGAGTCTGCCCAGACATCCGGTGTCTAAGAAGCAACGACGCAAGGAACCTCATCTATCATAAGCACCGTGAAGGTTGAATCATCCCGTAGCCAGTTACTTTGTGCGTTCGTAATACGGTAGCTCAGTGCGCGGGACATTGATCATCGTTATCGACATTATTGGAAGCAGCATCAGCATCGTCATCATAACTGATGTCTGCTCTATAGGAAGGTGTATGTCATGATAGTTCTTATGAATGTTATTCCAATAGGATCAAACCAGTGGTTTTGAAACAAGATGATGAGAAATTGTTTAGAAGAAACGCAAGACATTAAAAGAGTATTAAGAATTAGTGCAAATATCTGCAAAAAAATGCATTATTGCAAATATCTTGAAACGAAATTCCGCGGAATTAAATTCGGTAAATTTCAAGAAATCTGCTTTAAAAAAATATATTTTTAAGAAAAATAAACAGAATTCGGCGGAATTTTGAAAAAAAAATTAAAAATTGAATAATTGAATAAACCAATATGATTATGAAATACACTCGATTCTTTTTTTCACGGGGGATGCGCTCCGTGTATAAAAAGTGTTCAGTTCCGAATTAAAAAATCCGTGTAAGAATAGTTTTATGATTTCTCACCGAATCGTGCAAAATAAAAATAAATAAATTTATCCCAATTTGCTTTGGATATATTATCCGAATTGTCACTGTGAATTTCCTGTGAACACATTCATATTTCCACTTAAAATGTATCCTTATTCCCACATGAAATGTTCGCTGAAAAATCCGTATTTCCCCCGAAAATTCATTTGAATTTCCACTGGAAACTAATTTGAATATTCACTGGAAATTCATTAGAATTTCCATAGGAAATTCATTAGAATTTGCATGGGAAATTCATTCGAATTTCCATGAGGAATTCATTCGAACTTCCACCGGAAATTCATCCGAGTTTCCGTTTCTCTGATCCGGGGGCACCTTTCCAAGTGCAGCGGTTTTTTTTTCCAATTTCGTTTATTTGGTAGGCTCAGGCGTGTATAACACTTTACGGAGCCATTGTTCTTTGTGATATATACAATCAATATCATTTTATTATACGGTTAGTAAGAGGGGGGGTAGAAGCCAGCGTACTCGTGGTGACTCGAGGTTAGTTTACAATGTTTAAGGATGGACGGGGCTTAGGATTTGGGATCAGGAAATTTCAGCTTCTCATCCGGGCTTTTGGCGTCAGTGACGATGTGGCGTGTCGTCGTGCTCGAGGAATGGTTCGACTGGGAGCATCTTCCGGATGGCAAGAGCTATAGAGCTCTACGGAACAAAAAGGCAGAGACAGAACAAAAAAAAACTTTAAAGAAAGAAAAAAAAACAAAATGTTAGATTTTTATGTCAGAAGCACGAAGAAAACTATAAATGGCCTGCATATAGACAACATCACGATCTCCCAAAACACCGCGAACTTCCCTGAAGGGTTGTTTACCTCGGGCCACAAGGGTATCCAATAATTGCTCTCTGGAGGCGTCATTTTCCAAGCAGGACCAAACTACGTGATCGATGTCATCATAATCGGCTCCGCACCTACATAAGTTGCTATCGACAAGGTTTATTCTGTACAGATGTGCGTTTAGTGAATAGTGATTGGACATAAGCCTCGACATCGTGCGAATGAAGCCTCGACTTAAGTCCTCACCTCTGAACCACGCTCGCCCAGAAACTTTTGGAACTATGGAAAATAGCCACCGTCCAAGTTCGTTGTGTGTCCAATTTCTTTGCCAACTTTGAAGAGTACTCTGACGGACTAATGGGAAAAACTCGTTGCTCGAGTATTGTCTATCATAAACTTCACCTTCCTGTGCGCCCACCTTTGCCAGCGAGTCTGCCTTCTCATTGCCGTAGATTGAGCAGTGAGATGGGACCCAAACAAAGGTAATCTTGAATGATCTTTCGACCAAAACACGCATCTGCTCTCTTATGTTTGTAAGAAAGTAAGATGCGTGCTTAACAGGTTTCATCGACCGGAGTGCCTCGATAGAACTAAGACTATCCGAGAAGATGAAATAATGGTCTACGGGCTGATTGGAAATTATCCCCAAAGCGAAGTTAATTGCTGCCAGCTCAGCAACATAAACCGAACACGGTTCCTGAAGTTTCCGGAAGGTGGTTGAAGTTACATTGAAAACACCGAAACCAGTGGATCCGTTAATGCGAGAACCATCAGTGAAATATCTGTTGTTGCAATTGACATGTTCATATTTTTCTGAAAACAGGGAGGGAATAGATATTTGTCGAAGATGATCTGGTATTCCTTGAATAGCATGTTTCATGGACAGATCGTATTCAATTGAGGAACTGTCGTTGGTGAAGTGAACTCGAGGTGGATTATAACACGGAAGACAAAGATCTGAAGAAATGTAGTTGAGATAGACTTTAAGGAATCTTGAACGACAAGTCAGTTCAAGCATTTTATCGAAGTTATCTAAGACAAGTGTGTTACTTGTTCCACATTTGACGAGTATTCTAAGTGAGAGCTCCCAGTAACGGTGCTTTAAAGGAGTGACTCCAGCAAGCACCTCCAGGCTCATGTTATGCGTTGAATGCATGCAGCCAAGGGCAATACGCAAACAACGATACTGAATTCGTTCCAATTTGATCAGGTGGCAATCAGCTGCTGAGAGGAAGCAGAAAGAGCCATACTCTAAAACAGAGAGAATAGTCGTTCTATAGAGTTCTATAGAGGTCTTCCGGGTGAGCACCCCACCAGGTTCCGGAGATAGAACGTAGAAAATGGATCCTTTTCCGGCATTTTTGTATCAAATACTCAAAATGGAGTTTCCATGTGCATTTAGAATCAAACACGACTCCAAGGTATTTAGAAGATAAAGATTGGTTGATGTCATCATTCAACAGTTTTAGTTTCAGTTGAGCTGGGTACCGCTTCCTAGTAAACACAACCAACTGAGTTTTTGCGGTGAAAACTCGATCCCTAGATGTCTAGCCCAAACAGTCAGATTATCCAGGGTACTTTGCAATGGTCCTTGCAATACAGCTGCACATGGACCTCTTAGAGAGACCACGGCATCATCTGCAAGTTGTCTGAGCGTGCATTGTCCTTCCAAACAATTGTCAATATCTTTAACATAGAAATTATAAAGCAAGGGACTTAAACATGATCCTTGGGGAAGGCCCATGTAGCTATTTCTGGAAGTTGTCAGAGTGCCGAGTGTGAAATTCATTTGTTTTTCTGACAACAAATTGTACAAGAAATTATTCAAAATAACGGGTAATCCACTACTGTGCAGATTGTCTGACAGTACTTCAATGGAAACTGAATCAAAAGCGCCCTTAATATCCAAGAATACTGAAGCCAATTGCTCCTTGTGCGCATAGGCCAGCTGTATATCTGAAGAGAGCAACGCTAGACAATCATTTGTTCCTTTACCTTTTCGAAAACCGAACTGAGTATTTGATAGTAATGCATTTTGCTCGACCCAATGATCAATTCTTGAAAGAATCATTTTCTCCAATAATTTCCTCATGCACGATAGCATGGCAATCGGTCGGTATGAATTATGATTAGACGCTGGTTTCCCAGGCTTTTGAATAGCTATTACTTTGACCTGTCGCCATTCAGGTGGCACAATGTTGTACTCCATGAAACAGTTGTACAGGTCAAGTAATCGTCTTTTTGCGATATCTGGGAGGTTTTTAAGAAGATTGAATTTGATGTTATCGCATCCCGGAGCAGAGTTATTCGATGAAAGAAGAGACATAGAAAGTTCCAGCATTGTGAATGGTCCACCCAAAGAACTGGGATCAGTGACTGATTCTCGAAATAGCGGTTCTGCTGGTACGGAATCTGGGCAGACCTTTTTTGCGAAGTTGAATATCCATCGATTGAAGTATTCTTCACTCTCATTGTTGGAAATGCGGTTCCGCATGTTGCGGGCCGTTTTCCAAAGTGTTGTCATTGAGGTTTCTCGCGATAGTCCCTCGATAAAACGTCGCCAGTAGCTACGTTTTTTTGCCTTGAGAAGATTGTTGAGTTTTCTTTCGAGCCTCAAATACTCTTCAAAAAGCTCTGACCTTCCGTGTTTACGGAAGGCCTTGAAGGCATCAGATTTCTCAAAATACAACTTAGTACATTCATCATCCCATCCAGGAGTGGCTGGTCTTCTGATGACAGATGTACTTGGAACGCGTCGTTTCAGAGCTTCTAGTGCGCTTTTTTGAATCAACTCAATAAGGAATCGATATTCATCCAAAGGTGGAAGAGTATCAGTTGAGTCAATACCAATTTTACCGCCGATGCAAATTTTGCCAGTCAATGTTCTTCGTGAGATCGAAAGGAACATTAACTGGCTCAGATTGATGATAGCCACTCTTAATTGTGGTGACTATCGGCATATGGTCACTACCATGGGGATCTTGAATTACCTTCCACGTGCAATCTAATGATAGTGAATTTGAACATAAAGACAGATCAATACGGCTTTGTTGACCATTTGGTCCTATTCGAGTTACTTCACCAGTGTTCAAAATATTCAAATTGAAATCGTCACACAAATCATAGAAAATAGGCGCTCTATAATCGTCATACGTTTCGCCCCATCCAATACCATGTGCGTTCATATCACCAAATATCAATACTGGAGATGATAGGAGGGAGACTGCACTCCAAAGATGTCGACGATTAATAGAGGAATTTGGAGGAATGTACACTGAAGCTATGCAAAGATCTTTATTCTTCACATTTACTTGGTATGCGACGATTTCTAAGCCGGGAACAGTCGGAATGGGAATTCTGTAGAAGGAGTAGCATTTTTTGATCCCCAAAAGAACGCCACCATAATGATCATTCCGATCTTGGCGAATAATATTAAAATCGTGGAAGTTGATTTCATCTTCAGAAGAAAGCCATGTTTCACAGAGTGCAAATACATCGCAATCGGAATTGCGAATCAAAAACTTGAACACGTCTAATTTGTTTTTCAGACTATGACAGTTCCACTGCAGCACAGTGATTGTATCTTGGATATTGGCCGTATTATCCATCGAAAGATACAATTCCTGCAAGAAGGGGCCATGAAACAGTCAATTGCTTCAGATAACTTTCCACTGTTGGTATAAAAAGGTCAATGATAGGCCTCAATGAATTCGGAATATTGAATAAATTCAAAAAACGGTCCACAAGGTCCTTAAAGGAGATCAATCCTCGCTTGGACGGAATACTTTTACTAGAAGTGCGAATTACTTTTTTCTTTCGTTGATTCTCCTAGCCGGATGTTTCTTCGAAACATCGGATTTTAGCAATGGCGGGAATGCCTTACTGCAACTAGGATCAAAAGAAGCAGTAGGGACAGGTTGCTTCGGGATTTTAAATAAACCCCATTACCTTCAGATTTTGCCAAGCTTTTATGGATGATTTTGTTCTCTTGCGGCGCGATCCCGGGGAAGACGGTTGCTTCCTCTTTTCGGGCACGTGGACCTCCGCAGGATCATCCATATCGGCTGCGTCAGAGTCCAATTCATCAATGGATATGGAATCAGAATAATCACTTACACGAACGGTGACTGAAATAGCAGTCGATGCAGTGGCTGTGGCGGATGTGTCTTGAGACTTAACCATTTCCGCCTAAGACTGCTTGGAGCGCTGTACCAACGCCCGCTTCCCTTTTAGGCTCCACCTTTTGTACACCGGCAATTCCTGCAAACCATGGGGAGGATTCAAACCACAATAAGCACATTTTGTTGCCTGTTGCTGGCAGGGCTCCTCCCGATGCCTTTCAGAACATTTGCCACCACGTGGTTTGTTGTCACAAAGCTCGGCAGTGTGACCAAGTTGTTTGCAATTGGTACAATTAAATACCCTTGGCACAAAAGACGCACCGGAAATAGCATGTTTTCAATATCAACATATTTTGGGAGCATCGAACCGGCGAACGTTACCCGAAGCGAACCTGACTTGGAATATACCTTCTTTCCATCTACCGTGGCTGCTGAATGCAATTCCTTGCAGTCCAGAATATCCACGGTAGACTCCATTGCATTCTTTAGGCGGCCTTTTCCCGCAAGCACATCCTTGCAAGTCAGGCTCGCTGCGTTTATCACACCTTCAATTTCGACCTCCCGCGAGGGGACATAAACCATATATTCAACATTGTACGCCCTGTCGCCAGCAATTTCATTCGCCACCTGGTATGTAGGTGCGGTGATGCGTAGTTTGTTCCTGTTGATCTGGCTAAAATCAAGCTTCGGAAAACGACGCGTCAAATCTCGTTTAATGCCGAGAAAGTCTAGGCTTTTTACTTTCTGCCGAAAGTAAACAACCCAAGGCCCAGGCGAAGCCGAATGGTACAATCGAGTGCGCCCTCCATCTTTAGCAGGCACATTGCCTTCTCCAGTCTCCGCCTCCATTCTCACCCCGCAAGGTGGAAGGATAATTTTGCTTATACTAACTTAAAACTAATAGCAAATTAGAAAAAAAAAAACTTAAAAAAACTAATTTGATTAATTCTAAGCAGTCCCACTCTGTATAAAACAGAAGGGAGAACAATAAAAAGTTTTGCCACTTATCTGCCCCTGCTGCTGTAGGTAGCAGCAGTAACAATAGCCTGCTTCACTGGCGTCGCCAGAAGCAGCTACTTCACTCGCCGACAGCGATCGCCTTGGATCCGTAGGTAGGAGCACCACACAATAGCCTTTTCACTACCGAACACAATCCGCGATGAGACACAGCACACACATCTGGCTCGTTCGAACTATCGGCACGGAATGAAGTGCAGCGGTTACGGTGCTACCAATGGCGGATCGAATATCTCTCCAGCCATCTTCAAGAGACGTTGCACTTTACTACTCTTCCGTTGGGAGTACCACATCCAGCTGCTGCGCGTATTCTTGGGCTAGTCTACCGTCTTGTAGCCGCCCAATGTTAAGCCGCCGGCGCCCGACTTCGAGGCGTGTTGTACACCTTCGAGAGTTTTGAGCGCAGGAATACTGCAACGAGGTAGTGGTCGGATTCAAAATTTGCACTGCGGTAAGTGCGGACGTTCGTGATGTCGGAGAAGAATTTACCGTCGATTAGAACGTGGCCTTGTCGATATTTTGGCGGGGAAAGAAGGTGCTTCGGACTACCATTCCGTGGAAGGCTGCGAAGTTTATGTATCGTTGGCCGTTGTCATTCGATGCGGTGTGCAGACTATCTGGTCCGATGACCGGTCTATACATTTCCTCCCTTCCTACCTGTGCGTTCATGTCACCGATGACGATTTTGACGTTCCGCAGTGGGCATCCATCGTATGTCTGCTCCAGCTGTGCGTAGAACGCTTCTTTCTCGTCGTCGGGTCTCCCTTCGTGTGGGCAGTGCACGTTTATGATGCTATAGTTGAAGAAACGGTCTTTAATACTCAGCTTGCACACCCTTGCGTTGATTGGCTGCCCAATCACACGATGGCGCATCTTACCCAGCACTGTGAAGTCGGTTCCTAGCACTTTCTGTCCTGTCCAGCAAATCTCCTGCAGCGCCACGACGTCGAAGTTGCATTAATAACATTATATAACATTAACATATAACGTTAACATTATTAACATTAATAATATTATATAATCAACTTACATTTAATTGGTGATACCGATGACGGAGGACTAGACTGATAAATAAATATGCTATGCTGTGTTTTTCGGAATAACTTAGAGAAAAGATAGTAAGAAATTGAAGTTAAGAAGGAATAAGGAGTGGGGATACAGAAATAATGATAGTGACAGTATCAATTATAACTAGTTATATTGATATAATGTGATTAAGATAATATTCAAGTGATGAATGTAATGTATTATGTGACAAAAAATATAATGATTATGAAGAGCATAATTGTGGCCTGGTTCATAATTGGACTCGATCCTGCCTCGAAGAACAATGCTCTCGATCCCTCAACCAGGCTAAAAGGAATTATGTTCCGGGAGTTTGAGGACCATGGTTAAAAAAATTTCAGAGACCTTCCACTGTCAATTTCACCCCTTCGTGATGGTATAGCTTCAAACTAGTTTCTGCGTATCATCATCCCATAGAAAATCCTACTAACGCCTATAACCGACGCTGTACACATTCAGGAAGCATTGCCAACAGTACTGAAGGAGTCCTTGAGCCACCCGACCCAGTCGAGCTCGCTGAAAGTTCCAGTCATCCGAGGTCTCCTGGCCCTTCGGTCGTGGTTGGTAATGGGATCTCATTACCGAATTATCATCCTCTACAAATATGTATCCGTCATGCTTTGCCCTCATTCTGGATACCGGGACGCACGCCAGCTCTAAGCTTCATGGAAGCCTCACAGTCAAGACTTTCTAGTCAGCGCTCATCAGTCGTCCCGGTCCTTTGTAAGGGGTCGGCGGAGAGGTCTTCCGGAACCCATATGCAGGCAAGTACTCTCCTCGGTCGAGCGATTCGTGTGTTGATATTTTTGTTGCTTCCAGATCGCCCATCACGAACAACGCCTGCTGCTTGTTTGAATCTGGTCAGGAACCGCTGGGACTGCCACCCACAACTTCAACTGGGCAGATACATCAGCTCCTGCCAATATCTTCAACATCACTGCGACGCACAGTTACAAACAGCCTTGAGCAAACCCCTAGCCCACTCATCTCAGTCGAGCCCGTGCAGCCAGCGGCCAACAGTCGTCGGAACTGCGTATGGTGTCTTCAGATGTGACCGAAATCATGAGAATAGTCGTAAGTCAACTGGTGGAGGAGTTTTTATTGCAGTTAGATCTATTTTGAAGGCGAAATCAGTTGAAAATGTGTCTTGGAAGTGTCTTGAGCAGACCTGGACTGCAATCAAGTTGCGCGATCGCAAATTGTTTATTTGCGCGATTTACATTCCCCCTGATCGGACTCGTGGTATCGAGTACCAGTACATAGGAACACACTGCAACTGTGTATTTCAAATTCTCGAGGGTGCAAATTCTCAGTCGACAAAATTATAGTTTTGGGTGACTTCATCCAAGCTATCGTTTTGTGGAAAACTTCCCCTAAGGGATTCCTGTTCCCGGATATCGACGATTCCGTTCTTCACTCTGGAGCGGCGAAGCTTCAAGACTGCTACCACTCAACAACGCTATCTTAGTTCAATTCTATCGCCAATGAAAATAATCGCTACCGGTTTTTGTGTTCTGCAACCAAGTCTACAATCGTAGATCTAGCTCCATCCCCTCTGGTGAAACGGGTTTGTATCAATTGACTGGAGTATTCCACACCAAACGGATGTCTCGCCTGTTTGCTCGTACTTATCAGCAAAATATTCAACGGAACCTGAAATCACATCCGAAACGTTTCTGGTACTTCCAGTCAAAGATCAGCGTAAAGAATCTCGATTGCAGTCGCCCATGGTATTTGATGGATCTATGGCAAATAACACCCAGGAAATCTGTTCGTTTTTCTCGAATAAGTTTGCTAAGGTATTTTCTAACGAAGAGCTTAGTGATTACGAACTTGAGCTCGCAACAAGTAACGTTCCACTCGTGGGTGCTATTGATATCGATGAAACGATGATATCGGGAGTAGCTTCTCGGCTGAAATCTGCTCTCACAATCCGGGACCTGATGGATTTCCTTCAATTCTTTTGAAAAGACACGTCGATGATCTGATGGTTCCTCTTCTCCGTATCTTTCGTGCGTTCATTTCTCACGGGATGTTTCCTTCCTGCTGGAAGACTGCGCAAATGTTCCCAGTGCACGAAAAAGGTGATAAACGTGACGTCAACAACTATCGTGGAATTACATCCCTGTGTGCCGTCTCCTGTTTGAGTTGGTGGTTATGGAGCCCCTACAGACCCATTGTAAGAAATCTCTATATTACGACCAACACGGATTTTTTCAAGGTCGTTCCACTACATCTAAATTGCTGTACTTAACTTCATACATCACGGAGAGTATGTTAAAACGCACACAAACTGACGTCGTTTACATCGACTAGTCTGCCGCTATCGATAGGGTTAATCGCAAAATTGCAATAGCAATTGGGGCCCTCCTTAGCCGTGTGGTAAGACGCGCGGCTACAAAGCAAGACCATGCTGAGGGTGGCTGGGTTCGATTCCCGGTGCCGGTCTAGGCAATTTTCGGATTGGAAATTGTCTCGACTTCCCTGGGCATAAAAGTATCATCGTGCTAGCCTCATGATATACGAATGCAAAAATGGTAACCTGGCTTAGAAACCTCGCAGTTAATAACTGTGGAAGTGCTTAATGAACACTAAGCTGCGAGGCGGCTCTGTCCCAGTGTGGGGACGTAATGCCAATAAGAAGAAGAGAAGAAGAAGAAGCAATAGCAAAACTGGAAAGATTTGGAGTCAACGGTGGTTTGCTGCAATGGTTCCGCCCCTATCTTTCAGAGCGAGAGCTGAAGGTTACTTTTCGACCTTCTTTCGCCTCTACATCTGGAATCCCCCAAGGAAATCATTTAGGACCAGTCATATTTTTGTTCTACTTCAACGATGTACATTTGGTGTTGAGAACTCCACGATTGTCCTTTGCAGCCGATCTCAAAATATATCTGGAAATCTGCTATATCGACGACTGTTATCGCCTACAGCAGAGCTTCAAACATTCGACGATTTGGTACTACATCAACCGGATGGATGTAAACCCGAAGAAATGCTCGATAATTTCATTTTGACGGAAAAAGAATCCTATACGCATCAACTACTGCTTGCAGGAAGAAGAGATTGATCGTCATGTGATGGATTTGGGAGTAATTTTGGACTCACGTTCAAGCAGCATGTGTCCTGCGCTGTTGGTAAGGCTTCTCAGACGCTGGGATTCATTTTCTGGATAGCAAAGAATTTCACCGACATTTATTGCCTTAAACCTCTGTGTTGGTCTACCCTGGAGTATTGTTCGGAAGTATGGAGTCCCAACTATAACAACAGAGTTGAGAGAATCGAATCCGTACACTTCCTGCGCTTTGCACTTCGTCGGCTACCGTTGATGAATCCGCTTGAACTGCCTAGCTACGAAAGCCGCTTTCGTCTTATTCGATTGGAACCTCTACACGTTAGAAAGAACACCGCTAGGGCAATGTTCGTTGAAGATCTATTGCAAAGTTGTGTGGATTGCACAGCCGCTTTGGGTCAAGTGAACATTAACGCGGTTCCACGAGAGCTGCGCAGCAATCTTCTGCTGCGTTTACTGCTGCGTTCCCGGAGTACGAATTATAGTATGCATGGTGCTATAACAGGATTGCAAAGGATTTTTAATAATTTGTAATCGCAGCTTTGTTTGATTTCAAAACATTTCGCGACAAACTCTACGACGACACTTTTCCATTTTTTTCACTGAGCACGGAAGTTAACTATTCATATATGATGATTCTCTATGTACTTTTTTATGACAAGTGATCAGATTAGATTAGGATTAACATTATTTGGGTTTATCTTCTTTTTCTTCTTCTTCTTCTTCTTCTTCTTCTTCTTCTTCTTCTTCTTCTTCTTGGCATTACATCCCCACACTGGGACAAACCCGCCTCGCAGCTTAGTGTTTATTAAGCACTTCCACAGTTATTAACTGCGAGGTTTCTAAGCCAGGTTACCATTTTTGCATTCGTATATCATGAGGCTAGCACGATAATACTTTTATGCCCAGGGAAATCGAGACAATTCCCAAACCGAAAATTGCCTAGACCGGCTCCGGGAAACGAACCCAGCCACCCTCAGCATGGTCTTGCTTTGTAGCAGCGCGTCTTACCGCACGGCTAAGGAGGGCCCCATTTGGATTTATATTGCATGCTAATGTATTTATAAATAAAGAATACGGAATAAAGAAGTGATCGTAGTATGTATATAAACAGTGATAAGTAATAATGATGATGCAGGTGGGATCTTATTCTAAAAATCTATTATTTTATCAACACGTCCCCAAACAGTGACCATATGAGCAACATCTCTTAGGAACGTCTGTGTGATGATAAAAAAGTAAAGGCTCATAGAAGCCAACATGGATGGGGTGCAGTGTAGATTAATAACAAGTGACAGCTGCCATTGTAACCACCACAAAAAATCTCAACTTCAAAAGAAAATTTTCCAAATTTCCACAGAAACTTCGCCCCATTTTTTCAAAATATATTCATTCGGATTTCCTGTTCGGGAAACACTGTAAAACAAATGAACATTGACAATGATTTCTCAAACTGCACGAAACGATCAAGAACTAGGGCTGGACATTTTATCATCATATTCTCTTGAAGTGCAGATATTAACATTATTGTGGTGATACGCAAAACATATCCATCTGCGATCAACCCACAGGCCTGTGCTCCCAGTTAGACCACGCGCTCAACTATCATGCTTGAGTTTTATGAGTGATTGCTCGTTATTATCTCACCTTATGTTACTTTTTTTCCAGAAACCTACTTGCACGGCGATGACGATGTCTATGACGGACCGTCGACTGCGGCTGTGAAGATCAAGTGCAGGCTCAAGTCATACGCCTTGAGAGACGGATTAAACGTGTCCGAGACCGGGTCTGAACGGCCATCCAAACGAAGGCAAAAGAAATCTCTTCGGGAGGAAAAAGATGTCATCCATTCGGTGCCCGGCCCGGCCTCAGCATCATCGGTAGTGGCAGTAGTGCAGGATGATAGTGGAGAAGCTCAATTGGCTCAGCAGCGCGCTGAGGTTTATTATAATTAGCACAATAAATAACATCGGTTGTAATAACCATTATGATAATGATAATCGCGGGTAATAATAATCGTTATGAGGTACATTTTTACGATAATTCGCGGAAAGAGTGCAATTCTTTTGGCCGTGCAGACTCACATGATAAGGGAAGATGCGTTTGCGGAAGTTTAATTTTTGTCACCTCAATTGGCGTTTTCTCTAATTGAGTTGTTATTTTTAAGCACGGGAGAAATCTGAAGTAAAACCAAGAATTGCTGTCGCACAAAATAATGTAGGTATGTCAGGCTATAATATTTGTTTTATTTTTTTTGCATTTCTTTTTCCTACTGGGAAATTGATTGCTTTCAGATGAATTCAGTTCAGCAGTGGCTCAAGTTCACAGTGAAGTAATAAAATGAGATCTAGGTTGATGGCCATGTACAAGATACTGTTTCGCTGGATTAGAGGACAGAATTGCATATTAGCAGATTTATGGTTTTGGATTTAACGATCATGAAGAACATATGCCTATCAAATTGTTAGTAGCTTTCATATGTCGGCTATATGGAACTAGAAAAATATATATTTCCTAAATTAAAGTCAAGAAATGGTGTCATAAGCCAACTGCTATAGGGATTTTGAAAACAAAATCTGTTTGATCTTATAATCTTATAATTTAATAAACAAGAATGAACACAGGATGGAAAATTATATCCCATGAAGGTATTTTCGAGGATATTTTTGTTGAGGCTTTTCTTTTAAAAGAACTAAACGAACTCCGCTTTGTAGCCGTGAAGGAAAATAGGCTCGAATAAAAATTAAAAACATCGTCACAATCTACTCACACGATGTACTTCTAGAATCTAATTGACATGTTGCTTGTCTAATTCGCACTCTGTGTATTCTGATCTACGATCGAAGGAAAAAAGAACCTGCCATGTAACAACACCTTCTCACCCGTCCGGACGAACGTAATGAATGGCTCTGCTTATTGCTTTCGCTGTTCTCCACCCGTCCGGACGAGCATGTTTGGGTGGCACACCGGGATCGAAGAACATAATCCAACATGTTGCATGATTTTTATGTGATTTGTTTCGTCGGGTCCCTCTCATCCCGATGCAGCATAAGGTACGTTTGCGCTTTCTACCTGCTTCCACCCACCAGAGACCAACAACGAGCGCTCCAATCGGTGTCATGTTCTGTACCAGCCTTTTTTCCCTCATTGTACGTTTTACAAATTATTTTGTTTTTATTTTACTTTTTTCCATCCAACTCAAACACCAAAAGCCGTGTCTTCGTTTTGAGCACGTGTTGATTATAGCCTGTTTGACGCGGCAATTTTTTTCCGCACTTTACTCTGTTTAATAACCCTTCCATGGCTCATCTACAACAGTCCTACCTATAAAACGGCGACGGCCTGGTTGAGCGCCGGCCGACGACGACGGGGTGGAGAATGTATTCATCCCGCGCGCAATTTTTTTCCACCATGTCAATACTTGCTTTTTTTTGCCTCCGCCTGCATGACTGAATCCATGCAACACGAATGACTGCGATGAATGACATCTGGTACAATCGTCTGGAGTGGCGGCTGCTGCACCCATTCCCATCCGTCGTCATCCACCTTTACCCACATAAAAAAAGGGATTCTGTGCTTTTCGCTCATCTCCCGATCGCAACTCCACTAGAGAAGCATGCGAAACACACCCAAATTCATAAACAGGCGTGAAGGTGTGACAAGGCATTTGTGGTAACGCGAGGGAAGATGAGATCGGTTGCAAACATCGTATGATTCGGATCATTCCATGAAAAGATGATTCCTCGAATAGGGAAAAAGTCAAAAAGTAGAGTCGGAAATATGGCGCAGTCTTCATTAGTCATCAGTTCGAATTTCACACAAAAGTTTTCACTCAGAATAGCGAGCAAATCGGTTTATTTACAAAGTAATACACGAGTAAGGGGCCCTCCTGAGGGTGGCTTCTCGCTCCGGTCTACGAAATTTTTGGGTTGAAAATTGTCTTGAATTCCCTGGGCTTAAAATTTTTATCGTGATAGCCTTATGAATGCAAAAATGGTAACTTGGCCTAAAAACCTAGCAGTTAATAACTGTGGAAGTGCCTCATGAACACTAAGCTGCGAGGCGGGAATGTCCCAGTGGAGTCCCGACTAATAATGATAAGTTTATCTGCTTACTGTATTTAGGTATTGGCGTTTAAAACTGTGTCAAAATACGAAGCTTTAGAATGAACATTTGGAAATGGCCGTTTTACGGATGTTCCGGATCTTCTACATGACTTTCTGCCGACGCACATAGGAGTACGCAGAGTAAAATCGTGGCCAAAACTATGTCAATCATTTTATTGTCTGTAAATGCATTCAATATACACAGCAAAGTGTATTTTCTCGTTTTTATGCTTTTTGCATTCATAGCAGTGCAGTATGACCACTGACGGCGTCAGTTATTGTTATTTGATAAAGCATCACTTGGCGCAAGAACGCTGCCTTTGAAAACTACAGCGTGCTTGCGACGAGCGGTGCCCACCTCTGGATCCGTCATTGAGTATGATCTTTTTTATTTTATTCTTCATTCTTTGATTATCATTACTTAGAAAATTTTTGGCCTCACTCTTTTTTGGATGCAAAACATAATTTATGTGAGCTTTGTCGCTCAAAACCAAGATTATTTATCTTTTTGACTAGCTTTTTAACAAATTTCACTTTATTAAAATACAAATAAGTCACGATTGCGTGAGGATGCGTGAAATGTGTTTTGTGGAGCTTTTTAATGAAACTCCAATCTTTCCAACGCTGAATTTTGTTGCTTGGACGGGTTTGGAACCTTATTAAAAGTTTTATTTTGTAAAACATATTATTGTAAAAAAGGTAGAAAAAAGCCAGCAAATAATATCATGATTATGGATCACCAGAAAACGGTTTAAGATCTAATCAAGCTTGAAAACGTTTTACATACTCTCATCATTGATATAGGTATCAGATCGTAATCTTCAAAATCACTAATAACCAAGAAAAACACGAAAAAAAATTGGACATTTTTTTATGCACAATTGTGATTGAACTTGCATTGAAATTATAGTGAAGTTTTGACAGTCAGCATTGCTTACAAGTAAACAATATGGTTTCAAAAACCCCCTGGCAAATTAGTATTACTATTTGAGAGTTCAAAAACGAAAAATAATATGGAAATATCTCAAATTTTTGTTTTTGACTTTTGGCCAGGATTTGGGCTGAAATACTCCTCAGTGCGACGGCCGCTTAATAAATGAAATGGCCAGAAAATACCACATATCGAATAGAGTTAAAATCACTAAAGCACATATTCGTGAGAAGCTTGACTTTTCATAGCTCGAGACTCGAAAAATGATTAATTTAGAAACAATGTTTCTTTTCCTATTCATATAAAACTTGACAATAAGCTTTTAGGCCATTAAAATAAAGAGCAGGTTTGAAACTAAAACAACGAAAATCGTAAACAAATCACCACCCAGAAGACTCGTAGTTTTAGGAGCAATTTTTTTCTCTTGGTGACTATAATCCTACCAAAAGTAACTGTACTCAAACTGTTTATCACAATAAATAAATCAATATCAGTGGAAAATAAATCATAGGCATCGCTAGTCAATGTGCGTATTGAACTATTTATAGTGGTAGCCACGTCAATCGATCGGTTTTAATTTAAATATCAAGTAAAAAAAATGCTGTTCGGATTTTGATCTCTTGGTTCGAAATCCGTCCACGGTGGACGAATTTATGGTGTGTTGATTTTATTCATTATTCTATCATATTCTTCGTAACTTTAACACTGAACACCGCAAAAATAAAGTCCCTCGTGAGTTTGTGTTAACGATGAACGTTCTATTTGCATTCGATTTGCATTTTCTAGATATTTTTACGTATACTGAAGTACCCTAGGTGTACGGATTTCGATGCCCTACGATAGAATCTCTTTAGTACAGGCTTCTCGGGAGCTAGGAAGGTCGACTTGCATGAATCACCCTGGAGCCTTGTTATAGAAACCTACACTGTGCTTATTCGCATAGGAGTTCCATGTCAGTTTTAGGAATTTGTCGTTGATATTTTCAAACACATTTTACATGGAGGAACACTACAATCTAACCTAATAAATTGATGAAATCTTCAATCTTTCTTAAAATTTTACATAATGTTCGATATTTGATCACATCGATTCCGCTTTTCCAGAAGGCGGAGGGAAAACATACGCCTTAAAGGTTCGGAACCATCTACTGTTTGAAAAGCTACTGCTTCTCAAGCAACTCATTGATGGGACGCCCATCCAAGTCATTCCACACCCGTTGCACAATTACACGAAGTGCATCGTGTACTGTCGAGATGTGGTAAGCTACGAGACGAGCGAGTTTTTGGCGAAGCAACAAGACCAAGGAGTAGAAGACATTCATCGAATCACGAAGAAAGAAGGTGACGTCAGCGCGTTTGCAAAGCCAGCAATGGCCTGTGTGAGAACTGTTCGGAGGATCATCCGATAGCTGATGATAGGAAATGTGACAAGCAGAAATTCTGCAGTGAATGCAACAGTGAGCAACACGTCATTGATCACCGTTCCTGTTCTTTTTATAAGGATGAAAACGAGGTGCAGAGGATCAAGATAGACTGCAATTGCACCTACCCCGATGCCAGGAAAATTCTCCAGCAAGAAAAAAGGCCGGAGAGAACTTACGCTGCTGAGGTCACTCAAGTAATTCAAACTTCCATTACTTGCGGAGACTATTTAGAGTTCTCCGCTATAATAAAGCGCATGAC
This sequence comes from Armigeres subalbatus, assembly GCF_024139115.2. NCBI lineage: Eukaryota > Metazoa > Arthropoda > Insecta > Diptera > Culicidae > Armigeres > Armigeres subalbatus. The sequence continues at coordinate 104,748 of NW_026941834.1, forward strand.
ATCGATTAAAAGTTATTGGCTTACCGACCTAACTGAGGAAAACACCCGCCTAAATGCGCAACTAGCCGATAGGACTACTGAAGAAGTGCAGAAGCTCCTACCCGAGCCCAAGAGGACCTCTTGGAGGCTATTGTCAATATTCACCCTATTGTTTATAGGTCCCCCCCTGCCCGATTCAGTCGCTCCTTCTTTCCGGAAAATCACCGTTTCTGACCCCCAGTCCCAAACCAGTCGAACTTCAGAGAAGTCACACAAATCGCCGGTTTTCTTCACCCCTAGAAAACCAGGAGCAAAAGAAACCCCCAAAATAACCAAGGTTTCCTCCGCCAACGCCATCTACGATTCTAGTAGAGAAGCTTAACCAACACATCCCCTGACTCAAAAGAAACCAAAAGTGCCCTAAAAGCTAAGCGGTAAAACCATCATTTTTGTGGGCTTCGTGAACGTGCGGTTAGCAACGTCAATAGTCTAGATGCATGTGCTGTGGAGTGTGGGTTCGATTCTCGTCCGGCTAAGGAGAAAACTGTTCGTAAAGTAAAAAGTTCTGCACTGGTCTACTGGGTGTTGTGTAAATGTCCTGTCCGTTGTCTCATGGTAGATGTTAAGTGTTCAGTCCGTGCGACCTCTTGTCGAAGACTGTGATTCTGTTTTTTTATGTTCAACGCCAATTGTCAGCAACTCAGTCTCCACAGCCGCCAACGCACAAAAAAAAAACAAAAACGCACCATCTCCCTTGAGGGTTATAAAACCCAACAGCAGTCTGCTACTAGGTCAGCTCTGCTCGTTAACCCTATTCCATGGCGCAGATGTCATCAAAACTTGACACCTCAAGGGACTTCCGCCGATATCACCCCGGACACAACCGAAAGCCTCAACTATGATCCTCAAGATGATATCTTTCCCTTAGACCACCTTAACTCTACCAACACATCGACCCCTTTGCCCCTACCCTTCAGGATAGTATATCAGCATCATATCCGACCTCAACCCTTCCACCACCATCGACGTGACCACCGCCAGTCAGCCCATTCTCCCCATACTCAGCTTTCACCTAACGAAAACCGCATGTTGATTAATCGCCCCAATAATTCGTAATCGATTTTAATACAGGTTGCGAATCTTTAGTCATGATCAGAGTTGCTTAATATCACCATCACTACAAAAATTTAGGTGATATCGATAGCACTGTTAGCAGCACAATCTTTTTTTATCCTAGCAATCAGTGATCAATGCAATGCTCTATCAGTTCACACTGATATTGAAACATGCGGCTGTCACTGACAGAGATCAGAAAGTGGAAGCCTGCCTATATATTCCTGTGATAGAAGTAAAGTAAAGATGAAGTTCTTTTACTATAAAATTGATGGAGGCAAAACTTATATTAGCAATTTGTTAGAGGGAAATACATCATCCATCGATATTTTCATTTATCGTGCCGCTCGTTTATAACTAAATGAAATCATCATTCATCCATGTTCCAAATTCTCAGGCTGAGGAACCATTTCAACGAGTGTAGCCATTCGAGAAATTTCAGCTAGAAGGAACTAATCGTTGAAATGGTCCATAATCATGAGAGACTGAGGCGGACAGTGCGTGGAATTACGTGTTACATCTCAAATTTTGGGATGTTTCATAAAAGCATATACAATATTAGTTTCATTTGATAACTCCAGATATTCCCGTCTGCGCACTGGTTCTATTTCAGTTTTTTTTAATCGACGTTGTACCTCATACTGCAAACCTCAAACCTCAAATATTTGGCTGCTTCGACCTAATTAGTCTCTTTCCGATGTAGTGATACCTCCGGCATAGTTTATTAAATTGGCAAGTACCTAGCTCGGCTATCAGTGATAGAGATTGGATCACTATCAGTCATAATGTCTGACTGACAGAGCAGTGTGCAATATCAGTGCAGAGTTGATAGCTGATTTCTTCTACTGATATGTGATAAATGAAGGAAGTCACATATCAGCCTACGCTGTGGATATTGTTCAACTCTGGTCATGATCGTTAAACTTCTTTGAGGGCATCACTGGAACGTGCAGTGCAACATAGTAGCCTGAATGTGTGTGTGCTATCTTTCGCGCCACGAGCAGCAATGTTGCCTGTTGAGGAGTTATGCAATTAGCTCCAGAAAACCACGGTATAGATTCAATTCGATTACTAATTATTGGAAAGATTAATTAAGATGCGATTTTCACTGGGGAGTATTCCTTATAGCTATGTACGTTTTCTTTTAACCTGCGCTTAATGGGGAAACGTCATTAACAGTATAATGAAAAAATAAATTTCCTCATACTAAATTGCATGTAAACTTGAAACGGCTTGTGCTAAATCAGCTTTAATCCAAATGAGCTCAAATTTTCGGAGGAACACGACTAAGAACACGATAAAGAATCAGATAAGCACTGTAGAGCAAAATCGATTTTTTGAACCACCCTATTGCCCACGCCTCCACTCCCAACACCTCCTGGAGGCTGCGATGGCGATACAATGCCGCTGACTGGATATACTATGACCACCACGCGCCCTTAGGAATAGCACTCCGTCAACACTATCTGAATTCGCCCAAGCCATCTTGGATGCTGCTGCTGCAGCATCACACTAGGATGAGTGCCGTGCCATTGTCCAAGAAGTGCTGTCAAACCCTGAAACGCCAATTATTATGTCATTAATGGCGTAATCCGAATAGGCTATTATTCATAAGTTTAGGTAAGGGTTTTCCTCACAGATTGTGTCCTAAATTAGGTCGATGGATGGAATTAGATTGGGAATTCTCCTTGAAACCCGTTCACAAAATCCGCTAAGAATTGTCAGAAAAATATATTTGAGGAATACCGAAAAGAATTCTTTCTTGAATAATATGTAGAATTTCTTTTGAAATTCTTTTAAAAATTCTTTCGTGCGTTTCAAAATTTACTTCGAAAGTTCTGCCAGAAATAACTTCAGGAATTCTTTCTCGAATTCTTGTATGCATTCATTGACGATATCTTTCAGGCATTCCTCCATATTTTTTCCAAGGAATCTTTTCGAGATGAATTCCTTTGGAAATTCTTCTAGGAATATCTTTGAATACTTTTCTGGGATGTTCTCTGGAAGTTGCTTCAGGAATTAATTTGAAAATTCCTGCAATAATTCCTCCAGGAAGTCCTTCTGGAATACAGTTTCCTTCATGAATTGCTCCGCAAGCTTCGTACATAAATGCCCTTGGAAGTACCTTGAGCAATTCCTCTGAAAGATTCTTGAAAAATTCCTCTGGAAGTTCTTTGAGGAATTCCTCTGGAAGTTCTTTGAGGAATTCCTCTGGAAGGTTCTTGTGAAATTCCTCCGGAATTTCTTTGAAGAATACCTCCGGTAGTTCCTTGAGGAATTCCTCCGGAAGTTCCTTTATGAACTTCTCTAGAAGTTTCTTGGAGAATTCCTCCGGAAGTTCTTTGACGAATCCCTCCGTGAGTTCCTTGAGGAATTCCTCCGGAAGTTTATTGAGGAATTCCTCTGGAAGTGGAGGAGCTCTTCCGGAAGTTCTTGGAGGAGTTCTACCGGAAGTTCTTCCAAGAAATCCTCCGCAAAATCCTCCAGGAATTCCCCCGGAAGTTCCTTCACGTGTTTCGCTGGAACCTAAAACTTCAGGAAGCAGGAAGCTTTTCGAAAAAAATCCTTGATGAATTAATGGTGGAATTCCTGGAGGAACTTACCATTACCATTATTACTAAAGAAACCTTCGGAAGAATCCTTCAAGGATCTTTCAGAGGAATTCCTCAAGGAACTTTCGGAGTATTTCGTCAAGGAACTTTCAAAGGATTTCCTCAAGGAACATGTAAGGATGAAACTTGCGGAGGAATTCCTGAAGGAACTTCCGGAGCAAAACGTTGTTAAGTTTTCCATGTTGGACTATTGAAAGATTAGGAATTTCAGAAGAAACTCCTAGCATTAAGGTACCTCATACCTCGGGAATTTGGTCCGTGGATTTTTTCCCGCGTCTTCAGGATTTGGGCACGAAAAATCAAAATCTTGGTCCCATTGCAAATGCACGCATCCTGCTGAAAATTTTCCCGATGGGTAAGAGCAGCTTTATGAGGAGGGGAGCCGAGGAAAAAAAATCGATTCCTGGAGAATTTTTATTATATGTTTCTTAGTGTTTTTCCGAAAAATTTTTTTTTGCAGAAATGGTGATTGGAATTTCAATATGATTTATTAGATTCTTGGTATAAAAATGTGCACGGGATTATAGAATATAATTAAATACAAATATTCGCCCAAAGCAAATTTCACTATCCGCAAAAATCAGTGCACGCACTCAAACATATTTATTTATCACGATCTGATTAGTCAAGGCCAACCACTGCCAGTGCACTGGATGTCCTAGATCATATGTTTCGAATAAAAACAAATGCGATTGCTACGCACACCAACATATCCAATGACAGATGGAACTGAAAATGTTTTTTTATTCAGGGTTCGGGTTGGCACTGACCCAGGTATTCGATAAAAATGGCACACCGAAAATCTCCTATAACTTTTGAACCGCATGAGTTAGAAACCTGAAAATTTGACCAAATCTTATTCATAGTGTATTGTTTACATATGCAGAGTTTCATAGCTATTCATACTGTGGTTCCAATCATATCGTCGGAACAGAAAATTGTCAGTGAAAAAATTGTGTGCCTCCTCCGATCGATAGCAAAACACTTAGGATTGCAAATTCAACTGTATCTCGTGTAATCTGAGTGTTCAAAGGAAGGAAGGGAGTGATCGAAGAAGCGGTCCAATGGACAGTAAAATGACCAGGAGTGGTAGAACAGTTCAATAAATTTCCAAACGAAATGTTGCGAACAAGTCCAAGATGTCGGTTGGTTTCGTGCACAAAAACCATGAAACGTGCTGGGTTACATGTTTACAAGCTGCAAAAAGCCCCAAACCGAAATGAAAAGCATAACACCACTGCAAAAACCCGCGCCCGGAAACTTTACACGAAGTTGTTCACCAAATCCTGTTGCATCGTGATGGATGATGAAACCTACGTCAAGGCTGACTTCCGTCAGTTTCCTGGGCATGAATATTTCGTTACCAAGTCTAAGTTCGATATTCCGGAGGATGTCCAAACAAAGAAGTTATTAAAATTTGCTAAGAAGTCAGGCGATTTGCGGATGTGATGAAGTAAGCGCACCCTTCATTACTTCCGGAACATTCAACAGTATGATTTACACCGAATCTTATGATTTACACCGCGTCTTTTGCCATTCATAAGAAAACACAAAGTATCAACACTGTTTTGGCCTGATCTGGCGTCTTGCAACTCTCGTAACGTATTGCATTGCAGTGGTACCGAGCAAACGGAGCTAAATTTGTGCCAAAAGATATGAACCCACAAAACTCACCGGAACTTCGCTCAAATGAAAAATTCTGGGCAATTGTGAAGACTAAACTTCAAAAACATCCTAAAATTATTAAAACAGAGCTGGAGATGTAGGAAATTTGGGTAAAGACAACAAAAATATTGGAAAATCGATTATACTAAATTAGATGGATGGAGTGAAAAGAAAAGGGCGCGCCTTTGGGATGGGCAATGAAATCAAATGAAACAAATGTTGTAAATCATAACTTATTAAAAGTTTTTCATTCTCTGAAAATTTCAAGACAATCCGATAATCGATTTTGGTGAGTAAATATGTGTGTGCCATTTTTATCGAATACACCCTCCAGTAGTCGCTAGCGTATTTGCTGTTGGTTTGAGCGAGACAAAGTAAACGTCAAAAAAATCCAACCAGCAATCTAAGTGAAAGAGCGAATATTTGTTTACCGGCAATCACTTGCTATTTGGCATTTGCACTTTGCACTTGCACAAAAGAATGAGCACGTGTCCCAGTAGGTGAGGGGTAGTTAGATGTATATGATATTTATTACCTGATCGTGAGATGTAAAATGTTTAATACTTGCCCCAAAACACCGCAAAAAAAAACACCTACACTATTTCATAAAGTTTTGCGACTGTAATATTGAAGAATTGATTTCATTTGACTAAATATTTGTAATCATTAAAATTAAGTTTTATAGGACATTAACTTTGCCGTTCCCCTCGATTTTTTGCGCTTACTCTGAGTAGCCGTAAAAGTAATCGAGAAAATCTTGATATCGAGTAAATCCACAATACTGCAAATTCCCGCGGTCTTCTTATCGAAACAACTATGCTGCACAGTGAAAAAAAAATCACTAAACCACCAACAGATCACCTCACTTTTCTTCGTTTCGTAGAGTAGCAAGCCTTAAGCATTAGTTCTAGAGTGCCTAGGAGTGCCTCAACTCAATCAGAATTAACTCTGGTCTACCAGGTGCAAACAATTTTGTTTCATTCTCGACTTCTGTAATCTAAACCAACTTTATTCGCGTAATCTAGTAACCCCATTGTCGCAAAATCATCGAGTTAACTTACGTTAAATTATCGAACTCCGATAATAATTCAGTTGATTCGTCGTAGCAACCGATAACGTTGATCACAATCAGCTTTGTCGGCGATAACGATAAATTAACGATTAACAACCCTGTTTCAGAATGCCTTCGAGGAGGGTAAACACGTTGATTTGGTATCCCTTGACATCTCGAAGGCGTTCCTGGACACCACTAGTTTTGCAGCAAATCAGCGAATGGGGATTCTCGGGCAACATACTGGCATTTGCTAGAAAATTCCACAAAAGAGCGAATTGAAATGCCATCGGAAATAAATCTTCCGAAATCTACCCCAAGGGTCGGTCCTGGCGGTCACCTTACTTTTAGTCGCCATGAACGGGATCTGTCGCTTCTAGCAACCCAACGTTTACGTCTTAATTTCTGCCGAGGACATCCTATAGGTCGTCGTTGGAAACACATCTGCACGCACTCGTATTAGAGCGTAATCCGCTGCAATAGCCGTCCTCCGTTGGGCCACCTCGGTAGGATTTAGCATGACCGCCAGCAAATGCGTACGCGGTAACGTATGTCGATGGAGGTATCAACTGTCAGGAGGACCGAGCATCAAATTGGGGGAGCACTCCATCCCCAAAAGTAAAATTGTTAAAGTACACATCGATCGTGGCCTCACATGTCTGCCTCTTTTCCGCTCCATCAAAGTCAACTACCGCACCAGAGTCAATTCAATCAAATTCTTTTCAAAGCTTCACAGGATCAGCAACAGGGGTATTCGTCTCCGCATTGGGATAGCCGTTATAGACAGCCGGCTTTTGTACGGTTGTGTTCGAATCGCCTCCGGTATCCTACCTTCCACACCTGCCTGCACCGAGACAGGCGTCTTGCCACTTCCCCACCGCCGTCTGGCTGCTGTATGCCTCAAGGCTGCTTTCTTCATCGCAACAACTGCCGGATATCACAGGATCCCTCTCCTTATTGAAGGGGACCTGATTCTGCGCGCGGTGGCTGGCGTCCGTTTGCCCCCAGTGCACAGTGGCCAGGATCCAATGGCATGGAGCCAGGAGCTGGCACTTCTCCATAGCCAACATAAGTCATTCCATCGCGAGACGTTTCAAAAGAGGAGACAATAAGGAGGCTCTTCGTAGGTCAGGGGCTGAGATGCCAAACACGGAATACAGGAACTATGAACATCGCTACACCGACAGCTCCATTTCGATGCAAGTGGTTGGCTTAAGAGTCACAGGTAGTAACCTAACAGTAACAAATAGTCTTCCTAAGCAATGCAGCATTTTTTCGGCAGTAACCACGGCCTTGCTTATCGCTGCCACTACACCCTCCGTCAAATCTATCATAATCCTGACTAACTCAAAGAGATCACTAAAGACACCCATGATTTCAGGACATTCTCGTCAATGTACAACAATCAACGACCTTCGCGTGGATCCCGGGACATTGTGGAGCACCAGTTAATGTTATAGCTGACAATATGGCTGGTGTCGGTCACCAACGCCTGCGTTTCACCACTTTGATTCTCCTGGATGACGCCAAAACCTGGATTAAAAAAATCGTCAGTTTTTGGGAGAAATCGTCAGGTTCGGGAGAACCAATGGGTGGCCTCCAATTCCACGCAGCTGCGGAAGATTAAGAAGTCAACAGCTCCCTGGAACGACATGCCCAGCCACAGGGATGAACAGATTAGAGATGGTCAAAATGGATCACTTCATTGAGCGGATCAGATCTGGAACATTCAGTCTGATAATCCAACTCAGAGCATAAAATATTCATTTTCATGAAGCACATTCACTCCGACTTTTGACATTCGTGTTTTGATTTTTCAAAACATAGAATGACTTACTAAGTTTACTTCTTCATAAATTCATTCAATTGATTACCACTGAGTATGGTAACTGCGGCCGAAAAAAACAAAATTAGCCTTACTAATTAATGATTTTGTGTGTGTTACTTCTACGTGAAGTTAAACGATTTACAATGATATGGAAATGCTAATGTCATCTTCCAAACTTAGACGTACATGTTCATGATAGAATTAGAGGCGAAAGTATAGAAATGATAGTTCCGTTAGGATACGGCAGGCATGTAGAATGTTTTTATAGAAGTCGATTTGAAAGCGAGCGGAGGGCAATATTTGTCATGGCACATATCGCACGACCTTCCTTCTGCCATGCTCCCGTATGAAGAGGGAGGGAAGAATATCAGTGTGGAAGCCAGAGGAGATATATCAGCTTTCACACTGATGTTCGAATAAGCACCAGTTTCCTATGATTGACCGGTCGAAGTCGGAGCTCCTTTGATTTTTTTTCCTCTGATATTTTTCGCAAATAATTTATTATCAAGAGAGTAGGACTCCATAAACGTCCCCAAATAGTACCAAATGATACAATAGTTCAACTCATCCGACTATTGTCACAACCAAACACACAAAGATGATGCACCGTTGCGTCTTGCATCACCGAAAAACTTCGATGTGAGCAAGATAACATCCCCGTGAGATGTCCACCACGGCACGCCCTTTGCTCTTTACAAGCGGGCTGCGGCGATGCGGCTGCTATCACGCCGCACTACCAAACACCATAAATAAAGAGGCGAAGAGCTATGGGTTTCTCATAAAAAGCGGTTGGATGTTAGACGTTTTCCTTTTTTCTAGGCGAACCACATTTTTTGAATTTCACAATCATATTTTATAAGCTTGCGCGCACCACGACACTGCGCACAGGTTAGCATTAGGGTACGACGACGGCATAAAAAAGTCACTATTTATACAAAAATTCATTGGTTTATATTTTCGTGGACCTTAAACTACATAAAAAGGGCAAACAAGTGAGTTTCTAGAGATCTAAAATAGTAAAAACGAAGATCAATTTGATCCGCTTTTCTCTGAACATATCGATCAGAAGAGTGTTATATGCCTTCAATATCAATGCCGAAAAGTTACTTGGAGTAAGACAAAATAAAAATAGTTCCACCCTAATCGACACGGGTAGGTGCTTCGAGATAGGCCGCGGGATGTTGCTGCGATGCGATGCGATGAACGACACGACCGGCAGAGCGCGATATGGCGAGTAGCCAGAGCTGCAGCCAGTGGGCAGATATTTCAGACGACTCCATGTCGTGCTGGGCCGTGCCACCTGTTGTTGCTGTTGGCGGTCGCAGGGTAGTGTGCACCACCGACCGCTCAACAGATTGGCATGATCAGTTGTAAACATCCAGTTTCATCGTGGTTGGTCGCATATTTGCTGCGTCTCAGTTTGACGACATATGCAGTTCTTCGGCGGCGAGCAGTTCTTCTCGGTTTAGCATTGGATGCCATCAACGGGTACTGGGACACTTCGTATATAAATTGAGTTTTAGGAACTAACAGTATTCATCAGAAATGTCTGGTTCCTATTTTCCATGTCAAATATCGCTCACTTTGGAAGCCGAAAATGGATTCCAAGAACCTACTTCAAATGTTATTGATGTGAGAATACGAATGATGCTTAATTAATATATGGAGCTCAAAACATAGTAAATTTGATTTGGTTGAATCCTAATTACACTCATATAGATAATGGTTCACAGTCACAGAGCAGAACGATCATTTGGATGTAACTCGTAGGTCGTGACTATTCAGGATTAATCGTTTTCGGTCTTGAGAATAGTAAAAGAAGGACTGAATCGAGTTTTGGAAATAAAAATTCGGAATTACAACAGATTTAATCGTTGGAAATATGTTGGGTTCAAACATATACGGCTGTGTTGATAAAAAAAATATTCAGGAACGGGTGGAGTTCGAAATTAATCAAAATGAACACTACGGGGTCGAGACTAAGATGAGTTCAAATTCAAGTTTGTAAAATGGGAAACTCAACCATCATTAAACCAGATGTGAGAAACATCCGGGTAATCCAACAAAACTGTGCGTCGCCAATCCGGTTATGATAAGATCAACCAACATATTGAATGCTCGATTCACGCTGGGATGTCACAAACTCTTTGACGTAGGATTACGTCCTTCAGGAAAATAGAGGGATCATTCTGCAGGTTCAAATTTGAGACTGTCACGAAAAGTGGTTAGAATGTATGGGCTAATAACATTGCCATCTTTCATCCGATTTTGGATAATTTGGTATCAATCAATCGACAACCGGCAACAGGAGGCGGACGGCGATCTGAATCTCGCGTTTAGCGTTTGCTGTAGTGCGCAAGACGGGAGGCGTCGTCCACGATACGCTCGAAGATGTTGTTTATGATGATGCACATCGATTTCGACGTTTTTCGGTGCTTCGTTCTGGACATTCTCCCAATATCTACAACTTAAAGTGAGTTAAAAGTATTACTATTCTAAATGATGTCTTGACTTATGTAATAGGAACTTGGTCATATTTGAACATGATGGAATAGTGTCCGGTACTCAGGGTAACTTTTCTGAACCATGAAAGTTTTCACCGCAATACGTCATCAAAATACATCATCGAAAAACTAATTCGAATGATCAAATAGAGTTTGTATAAATCATCAAAGATCATAGTTTGTGTATATGGTATAAAAGTATACATAGTTTAATGAAGAGAATTTCGTTAAGTGGCTTATGTGTCCGGCACTGGGAGATCACCCCTTAATAGTAGGAACGCCTAGCACTCAGAACGATCACCAAAATGTTTTGATCTGCGTTGTGCGAATAAGTAAATTTATTAACAAATACAGAACGATCACGCAATGTGATTCTAAATATTTTGTTCTGCGTTGAATGAGTGAATAAATTATTTAGTAAATTAAATATTACTGCGCGTCCGATCGTGTTTCCTATAATAAGCAGAACGATCGCGTGATCATTGAGATATTTGGCTCTGCGTTGTGCGGGTAATTAAATTAATTAAAAAATAAAAATCTAGTGCGTGTTCAATCGTGTTTGTATTAGTGTGCAGCGCGATCGCGCGATCATCGAAATATTTTGTTCTGCTATGTGCGGTTGATAAGTCTATTAATAAGTGTGCGTTCGATTGAGTTTTTGTTTAAACTTCATCAAACTACACGCTACACGCGGCAAACCGTTTATCAAAACGAACCCTGCTACAATACCTACCCCATGTATCCAACGACCCACTGATTTCTCTTGGAAGTGCAGATGACTCGTCGGCTTCCATCAAAGCGAGTATAACGTCAACATTCTCCTACCCATTCCTTAATTGACCTGCATTCGGACACGGCCGGCGCTGGTATTGCTTAATATATGGGTCACCAGTTTTTACATATTGAAGATGATGCTAGTCCCAAACATCATCTCTTGGTTCTCTGTGTAATTTCAGCTGACCGGAGTAGCAACCGTGGGCAGTCAATCATGCTCATGCTTATACCCATGCTTCGTTCTGGACGTTCTGCCAATCGGTCGCGAAAACTAGTAGTAGTAAAATTCTTCTTTATTTAAAACATTTTTTGTTCTACAATCATTTTATACATGTACAGTGATCGGCCGGCTTGGCCCTCCAACTTCAATTTCAATTATTGTTATTATTATTATTATTATGCTATTACTTAATTTTTAAAATATAATGTATCATGACGGCCTTCAGGAGGCGCTAGTGTTTTTTAAAATTTGATAACCTAACTACTATGTACACTAATATTTACAATAAGAATTTGATAACCTAGATTGGAACTAGCGCCCTAAGCGCTTGTTGGTCCGAGTGCAAGCAACGGACCCTAAACTTTTCTTTACACTCACCAAAGCGTTCATGTAAGGTTTTTATTCCGGCCAGACGGTGGACCTCGGATGTTCTTGTCCTGGGAGGGGTGTTGAGGATCATCCTCAGGAATTTGTTTTGGACCCGCTGAAGTTTGAGGTGGTGGGTTTTAGCGCAGCTCTCCCAGACCGGCATGCCGTATTCGATCACAGGTAGGATGATTTGCTTGTAGACAGCAAGCTTATTTTTCAGCGACAATGACGACCGGCGGTTGATCAAAGGGTACAGTAGTTTCAACAAGACGTTACACTTTGTCACCGTTTTGTCAACCTGTTGCCTGAAAATAAGCTTGCTGTCGAGGGTCAAGCCAAGGTAGTCGGCCTCATTGGCCCATTCCACAGTCGTGCCATTGAGGATGATTTTACAGTCCCCAGGCGGAATAAGTTTAGGGGATTTGGAGTGGGGGAAAATGATGACCTGGGTCTTCGCCGCGTTGATACAGATCTTCCAGCTGGTGAGGTACTCTGTCAGGGCATCCAGGCCTCGTTGGAGTTTTGCCACTAGCGCTCTGATCACTCTACCGTTGTAGACTATGGATGTGTCATCTGCGAACAGAGACAGAATGCCGCCTTCTGGAGGTTCTGGCATGTCGGAGGTGAACAGATTGAAAAGCAGGGGCCCGAGGATACTGCCCTGGGGAACGCCTGCGACGATGTTGTGCGCATTGGAACTCGCTCCGCTGATTGAGACCCGGAATGTCCTTGCCGACAGGTAATTGTTGATGATTTTCACCAGGTAGCTGGGAAGATTGTAGCGTTGTAGTTTGTACACCAGGCCATCATGCCATACATTGTCAAATGCCTTCTCGACATCGAGTAAGGCCATGGCGGACGTTTTTGAGACAAACTTGTTCCGTCTGAGGACGTTGGTAACTCGGGTCAGTTGGTGTACAGTTGACCGACCGCGTCGGAAACCAAACTGTTCCTCGAGTAAGATGTTGAGATTATCGGCAGACTCAAGTAACCGATGATGAATAGCTTTTTCGAATAGCTTGGATAACCCTGAGAGAAGGCTGATGGGTCGATAACTTTTGGGGGAGGAAGGATCCTTTCCAGGCTTCCGGATGGGATGACTTTCGCTGACTTCCAGGACGATGGGAAGTAGCTGAGCCGGAGACACTGATTAAAGATCAGCGAGAGGTGCTCAAAGAACGGAGCACTCATGTGTTTGAGCTCGAGATTCAGGATGCTGTCGAAGCCTGGGGCCTTCATGTTCTTCGACGATTTGATATAGGCCGTCAATTCGCCAGCTGAGATCTCCAACTCCTCCGAGAAGTCGTTGGGAATCAAATGGATGTTGTTAGCATGCTCGTTGACGGCTGCTTCGTGTGGACTGACGATGTTCTGCCCAAGATTGTGTGAGCTGACGAAGTGACGACCTATTTCAGCGACCTTCTCTGCAGGAGTTATCAAGCGATCCTTAGAGCCATTATTGTCTAGTGGGATCAAAGGTGGAATGGGCCGAGGCTTGGATTTTAGAATTTTGGTCATTTTCCAGAACGGCTTAGCATAATCTGGGAGAATGCGGATCTTATTCGAGAAGTCGTTATTTTTGAGGTCCACCATTCTGGCCTTGATAATTTTTGTGATTCGATTGCAGCGTGTTTTAAGCTCAGGCAGTCCAGTACGCTGAAACTGCCTGCGAGTGACATTCCGCAATCGAATCAAATCTTTGGTGAGTGTATCGATGTTTAAGGAGTTGCTTACCTGTCGAGCCGTCGGTACGTGTTGCTCTCGGGCCGCCGTGATCGCCTCCTCGATAGCGCACAGCTGGCGGTCGATACTTTCCGGCGTCTCCGGACGCACCTCGTAGTCGACGGTGTTATCGACGCACTGCTGGAACCGCTGCCATTTCACTCGGTGGTAGTTCCGCCGTAGCTGCTGGTGCCGGTTGACCGAGGAGCCCAGTTCCGCCACCACTGGATAGTGATCCGAACTGAGCTCCTGGTATACAACCGGCTGCGAGACGTGGTCACTCAGGTTTGTTATGTAGAGGTCGAGCGTTGCGTGGGCACCGGACCGACTCAGCCGAGTGGGGGAATCCGGGCTCAGGATCGTGTAGTGGCCTTCCTCCATGTCGTTGCTCCAAATGGTGCCGTTTCGATTGCCGCGACTGTTGCCCCAGGCTTGATGTTTGGCATTCAAGTCGCCGGCAATGATATACTGGCCTTGCCTCCGCGTCAGCTTGACGATGTCCCTCCGAAGGGCAGCCGATGATCCATCGCCGGCTTTGGCCTGCGTTGGACAGTACGCCGCGATGAGCGCGATTGTGCCGACCGAAGTGGTGATTTCGACACCGATGGCCTCGATGACACTGAGCTGGAAGCTTGGAAGCAGACGACAGTTGATGTTGTAGCGAAGAGCGATGGCCACACCACCTCCCCTGGTCGGCCGGTCGAGTCGCACAATGCGGAAGTCCGGGATGTTGACGTTCACCTCCGATTTTAGGTGTGTTTCGGTGATGAACGCCACGTCTATTTCCTTCTCCTCAAGGAAATCCTTCAGCTCAATTATTTTGCCCTTGAGCGAGCAAGCGTTCCAGTTGACCAGGCCCACCCTAGCAGCCATTTTCGATGATGAACATGCCAAGAGTGAAGACCTGGTCGAAGCGGGTTTTGCAGCCGCGCAGTCGAGTGGCGAGCTGCGCGAAGATCGGCAACAGTTGTTCCGGAGTGTACAGTGGAGCAGATTCTTCCGATGGGACGGCTTCGTTCTCCGACTGCCGACGGAACCCAGGAGGAGGGAGCGGGGGCCATTCGCTGGTGGATGGTGCCGACGATGTTGGAGCTTGGACCGATGCCGCTGCCGCTGCCGCTGCCAGTCGCTTGTGCGGCTGTAGCGGTGGGAGTAACGGAATCACACGACGGGGAGCCGGGATGGCTGGAAAGTTCACCTCGTTGATTACGGGAACACGGTTCTTATTCGGAATAGTCCTGGTGGAAGCCTTCTTCCGGATTTCCAGGTACTCGGCTCGCTTTGGGCAGCCCTTTGTGGTGGCCCGATGTTTGTCGCCACAGTTGGCGCACTTGGGATCGGCCACCTCCATTTTGTCGCACTCGTCCGTCGGATGGGGTTCGCCACACTTGTTGCAGCGCGGCTTCATGCGGCAGTTCCTGGTGCCGTGCCCGAAATTGAAGCAGTTGGTGCATTGCGTGACATCGCGGTGCACTGGCCTATATCGCTCCCAGTCAACGACGTTGTAATTTATAACGCCAACCAGCTTCAGGTCCTTCCAGGTAGTGGAGCCGTGCTCCAGATGGATCAGGTAAAGCTGGTCGCGATATCTCCTCGCCTTGTCGTGACGAGCGATCTTGTGGACGGCTACTGGCTTCAGTCCGCAACTTTCAAGCTCTGCTTGGAGCTCTTCCACCTTCATGTCGTGAAGTCCTCGCAGCAAAGCCTTGTGCGGCTTCGTGCCGGGGTGGTCATGAGTGTAGTACTCATACTTGTGGACCTCGAGGAACTCCACGACGGATTGATGATGGTCCCTGTTGGCCGGCATCACTTTCACGCCCTCGCTGCAGAGCCGAAAAGTACATTTCAGCCCCTTAGCGATCAGCTGGCGAATTTTTGGGCGTAAATCCGGCGGATCGCCCTTTACAAACACGGGCGGGCATTTCTCCTTCCGCTCCGGTTGCACCTGCGGCAGCTGCGATTGCTGCTTCTTCATCTTTTTCGGCGGATTGCCGGCGTCATCAAGCGGCAACGGCGAGAACACGTTGCTCTGCAAAAGCTGCTTGGAGGGGTTACCCGCGCCTCCAAGAGCAGTGCGCTTAGGCACTTTTCCAGCGACCGAATCGGCCACCGAGTCTCCCATGACGGGTCCGGGAGAAAATAACGCCAACGCGACAAGCGAAAACGTAAACAGCGAACGAACGAGAAAAAACACTTCGAAAAAATGCGCGAGCAAAAAACACGTCCGTACGTGTTGCTGTCTCGAACTGGAATGGGTCGCGAAAACTGAACCGCAGCTTGCCAGTAACCGATATCAATTGAGAGCGAGGCCTCGCCCCTTCGGTGGCTGGTACCGTTGGTGTCGGCACGTTAGCTCCGCCTATCGTTCGTTAAATGCCAGTGCACCCGTGCAAAACCAGGGTCAATGCATTTTCTTCAAAGTGCAAATCATAATCGCTTGGCGGGGGAGACGCTGCGAACGCATAGAAGGAGTCTATCACATTTCTGCGGCAATTCATCGTGTTGTTAACGTTGGCGTCAGTAGTAATGAAGTGAAATTTTTCCTAGATTCTGATTTAAGTTTTGTTGCACATTATTTTGCACAAGGGAAGATTGAGCCGTGACAAATATTTTGCACATTATATTCGCATGACGATAGCACAACTTTCCGTCGATAGCAACACAAGCACTCATCGTTGGAAAACGCTACAAAATAACGTCCAACGCGTGTCAGATACAAATCATCGAGTAGCAAATCTAGGCATCAGTAACAGTCAGGTAAAATTTTCTCGCAACAGCAACAAATCCAAAATGTTTCAGGATTTTGGTTTTGTTTCTGTTAGTGATTGGAAAAACCTATAGAAAGTTGATCCGAGGAGAATTTTCTTCAAAATGCAAACCACAATTACCAGATGACTGCTGCAGTTCATCACAACGATGGCATCGGTAATGGTCCCAGCTGCTTACCGCCAGCTTAAGTAAAGATATTGATTTTTTTTTAAATTGAATGCGCTGCAATTTACGTAATCCTTCGTCCATTTGTCATACATCCTTCTACTTTTTTCATTTTTGCGACGACTAAAACACGCACTGTTTAGGCTCGATGACTACTGTAAATTATCGACTCGAGGGTCACTTTGGACTTATTTTATTTTTTCAAAAATTCAAACAAAAAAATACAAACTTGTAAAAGAAAGTTCCCATCCAACTATCAAGAAGACACCGGAATGCTGCACCGGAATCTCCGCAATTCTGTTGTACACGCCTTTGCAATTACACTGGCATGTGCATTCAAGCTTAATTAGGTTATCCCGAATAACAGGTCATGTTCTCATTTACCTTGTGGGTACGAGATTCCGAGATGTTGGATCGCATCTTCGATCTTTTATAACAGGCAGGGTATAAATGTTCCATCAATCGATCGTCGGAGTGACCGTAACAGTGTTCTCCAAACTTCCTTCCATCTTACGACGTTGTATACGTCGGATGTCTACAACGTCTTGGAGGTCATTTGCTCATGAAGGTAGTCATCTTTTAGGCCGGTTTTCATTGAGGTTTGTTACGACGCACTGTCGCTCATTAAGTTGAGGGTGTTCAAACGCTTTGATGGCGGTACCATCGATCATCATATTTGCGCCAGGAGTTCAAAACGTACCATATGCCATGATTCGCATTAAAGAGTCTATCAATGCTTGTTCCCAAATACTTCTCTACTATGGACTAACAAAGGATCCCGTGCATTGAAGCATTAGTTGCCTCAGTACTGAGATACAGCAGAAACATTGCGGTACCATCTGAATCCATATACGGTGTTGTCCAGAAAATACTCCGCTAATCCAGTTTGTGCTGCCACTGCGATCTGTAAGATCTCATAGGCGACGTATTGGACACTCGCCTACGTCATGCTTACAAAAACTGTTCAATGGTGTTTGAAGTTTGTAGACGACTCCGTAGTTCGCGGGTTGACGGGCTAACAGATTTGGTTAGAATCACTAAGCATTAAGC
Source organism: Armigeres subalbatus (assembly GCF_024139115.2). Classification (NCBI taxonomy): domain Eukaryota; kingdom Metazoa; phylum Arthropoda; class Insecta; order Diptera; family Culicidae; genus Armigeres; species Armigeres subalbatus. The sequence continues at coordinate 122,569 of NW_026941834.1, forward strand.
ACTGTGTTAAAACGGTAGTCTATCGGCACTAAACAGTCTATAGATAAGGTTCTTTCTACAAATCATTCCACTCCTTTTGCACATTCGAATTAAACAAATCCTTTTTATTTCCAAACAGATAGGCGATTCTGAACACGTTGTATATTTATGCGAGATCGTTTGGCTACTAACTATATTGATCACTAAATTAATGATTTCGTGTGTGTTACTTCTACGTGAAGTTAAACGAATTACAATGATATGGAAATGCTAATATCATCTTCCAAACTTGGACGTACATGTTCATGATAGAATTAGAGGCGAAAGTATAGAATTTATAGTTCCGTTAGGATACGGCAGGCATGAAGAATGTTTTTATAGAAGTCGATTTGAAAGCGAGCGGAGGGCAATATTTGTGATGGCACATATCACACGATGCATAAAACAATAAAAACATTCTTCATGCCTGCCGTATCCTAACGGAACTATCAATTCTATACTTTTGCCTCTAATTCTATCATGAACATGTACGTCCAAGTTTGTAAGATGATATTAGCATTTCCATATCATTATATTGATCAAAAAACACTATATATACATGTTGCATATATACACTAACTATACATGTTGTTTTTAAGACCTATACACCTAACGTTCGTGTTGATATTTGTGTTGTGCGAAATTCGATGTTATCAATGTTATCAGTATCGTATGCATGATTTAGGAGTGTTCAAGTATAATGTTTTAAGTTTAACAGATTTAATTTTACCTATTTATTCTTAATTTTAAGTTTTAATTCATTGTGTTTGTCTTATATTTTGTACTTAAGATTAATTCATTTGGTAATTCAATTTTCTGGGATAATAGTGAACATTACCGGCCCTCTTGAACTGGCTTCAATTAACAAAAAAGTATGCTATACTTCGCATGTAGTTAGGTTCCTTACACTTAAGAATTTAAATTCGATGGCAACACTGAAGTTCTGCGATCCATATCATCAGTTGGTAGTGGACATATGCGGTTGACTGCCCGCTTGTATACTCCATTCGCCGTCGTCACCGTAACAACTCGTACTACCCCGTCTGAGCCTGGGTGCAAGCTGATGATCCTCGCCAGCGGCCAGTAAAGTGGTGGCAGGTTGTCTTCTCGCAGTACAACAATTTTACCGACCTCGATTAAGTTGATCGACAAGTCCTTCGTAACAACCTGCAGCTGCGTAAGGTATTGCTTACTCCATCGCTGTCCAAAGTTCTAGAACATGTGCTGGGTTTGCTTGTAGTGGTCAAGACGGTTTGTGGGAATGTTCGTCAGATTGGACTCAGGAAGAGCTTTCATGACTGAACCAATTAAGAAATGAGCGGGGGTAAGGGCTTCGAATTCAGTGGGGTCATCGGATAGAGGCGACAGAGGTCTGGAGTTCAGTGTAACGGTGATTTGCACCAACAGTGTGGTGAAGTCTTCGTAAGACAATTTATGCAGACCGACTACTTTTTTCAGAGCAGTTTTTACGGAGCGCACTGCGGCCTCCCATAATCCTCCAAAGTTGGGAGCGCGCGGGGGAATGAACTGCCATTTTATGCCCTGTTGAGAGAGTTCCTTGCTGATGACAGAGTAACTGAGCGGCTTGTTCAGCATATCGTATAGTGCTTTCAATTCATTGCGGGCCCCAGAAAAGTTTTTGGCATTGTCCGAATGCATTTCGGACGGTATTCCACGGTAGCCGATGAACCTGCGTAAGGCAGAGAGGAAACTAGCCGTAGACAGGTCGCCAGCAACTTCGAGGTGCATTGCTTTGGTCGAAAAGCAAACGAACACCGCAATATACACTTTCGGTGCAGCAGTGTTTCGACGAGGAGGTTTCAACCAAAATGGTCCGCAATAATCAACGCCTGTGATCAGAAATGGACGTCCTGGACGAACGTGGCCCGCCGGTAGCTGCCCTTATGGGCTGTTGGATTGGCGTTGGATTGATTCGAAAACATTTGACGCACTTGCGAGGCACTGCATTGATGACACTTCCGTGTATAGGCCAAAACTGCTGTCGTATTTCAGCCAATGTGAGCTGAGGACCGCAGTGAAAGTTTTGGGAATGGAAGAACTGTACGACAAGGTCAGTGAAAGGGTGGTGATTCGGTAATACAGCGGGATGTCTAGCCGTATAGTGTTCATTCGAAAAACGTAAGCGACCACCAACTCTGATAGTTCCGTCGTTGTCAAGGAAAGGAGAGAGTCTTTTCAGGCTCGATTTGTGATGGATTCGCTGTTGTCGTTGCAACACTTTGATCTCCTCCGGAAATCGTTCCTTCTGAGCGATGCGAGTTAAAACCATCTTTGCCGATTGTATTTCTTCAGGATACAAAGCAATAGAAATGTTTCTATCGTTAACATTGCGACAGTTGTGAGCAAAACAACGACAGTAGGCGACGACACGAATTAAAGAAGGTAATGATGAACGCAAGCTGAATAACTCATTGGATGGTTCGGCGACTTTGATCATGTGCACCACCTTACGAATCTCCAACTGTTCTTCTACTGGAATGCAGTCTTCGCCAGAATTAGGCCACTCTTCCTCGTCGTTACGCAGCCATCTAGGCCCTTGTTTCCACAATTGACTATTAAGAAAATCGCTGACCGCGAGTTCCAGCCTGGGCAATGTCAGTCTCTTGAGCGGCGCAACGCGCGATTTCGAAGAGAGCAGCTCGATCCGTACGCTTTCGCTGCATTCGTCGTGCGGACGTATAAACATGCACCGGAGGCTAGGATAGAAGCATCAGCGAAGCAGTGGAATTGAATATCAGTCCAATTAGAAACAAAAGCGAACATGCTGATCCGCAATTCAGAAATATCACCTAGTTGCGCGTGAGACTGCTTCCATTTCTCGTTAATCTCGACGGGAACTGCTGCATCCCATCCTGTATTGAGCAAAGCAAGCTCTTGCATCATTATTTTTGCAGAAACGATCACCGGCGATATTAATCCCAGTGGAGATCGAAGAGCTTGACTATCGAAGGCAGGATGCTTCTTCTCGTCCAAGCTTGCTCGTTGTCTATGATGTCATAAAAAAATCGTAATTGATCTGCCCCGGGCTCCCAGATGATTCCTAAGGCCTTCACTTTCTCGTCCGGGCCTATTTCGAAAGAAAGCGATAAGTTGGTTCCAAGTTGCTCGGCCGGTATGCCTGCCAGAACTTCTGACCGATTGGAACACCATTTGCGCAAAGCAAAACGGCCTTTCATCATCAGCATATCGAGGTTTCTTTGGAGTTGGATTGCCTCGTCTATGCTGGATGCTCCACCGATGTAGTCATCTACATAAAAATCGTGAAGTATAGCTTCAACGGCATCTGGATAATTTGCTCCTTCATCGGCTGCTAGTTGATGCAGAGCACGAATCGCCAAGAATGAAGAAGGCGTTAAGCCATAAGTTACTGTTGAAAGCTCAAAAACCGTTCGTCCGGAGAAAATCGGAAGAAGATGCGCTGCAATCTGGTGTCTTCAGCATGTACTTGCACCTGCCTGTACATCTTTTCAATATCTGCAACTAATGCCACCTCGTACTTCCGAAACCGAACAAGCAGGCTTAGAAGTTCATCTTGAACTATGGGACCCTTTAGAAGAGCGTCGTTCAATGAATAGCCACTGTCCGTGCTAGCTGATCCGTCAAAAACAACGCGAACCTTTGTTGTAGTGCTTGATTCTTTCAGCACCGCGTGATGCGGCAAGTAGTAGACCTTTCTAGAGCTTTCCGATGCTGTCTCTTTCAGGAGTTCCTCTGGGCTAACCTCCCTCATATGCCCTAGATCCAGATATTCTTGCATGAATGCATTGTATTGCAGACGCTTATCTGCATTCCATCCCAGCTGTTGCTCTAATTTTCGATATCTTGATAAAGCCATCGCACGAGATTCACCCAACATTTGCTCGATGTTCACGTGTTTCGGTAGCCGTACTACATATCGACCGTCCTCCATGCGGCTGAAAGTCCGTACGAAATGCTCTTCACTGTCATGTTCCTCCTTTGTTCAAGGTAACCGCTCCTCATTGCACTCGATCTCCCAGAACTTGCACAACTGTGCTTGCAAATTGTCAGGAGCCGCCGCTACACAGCAACTTACTGCCGTCCTCTGAGTTTCGGAAACTTTCCCCGTAGCCATTATCCTTCAAATGTTGTAACAGGATTATATCATAATATGATTTGAAAAAATGCTTAACACCCAATTGCCCAACAGTAGGCAATTAAAATAGATGTAGCAAAGTCTCCCAGCCATAGATAGCACAACGCTGATATAATTTGAGAAGGTTGCCTTAGTTGTAATGTTGTTAGTTTCATGTTCTTGAAAAATATTCTTGTTCGAACAAAAACAAAAATTTCTGATTGTTGATTACAATCTGGAGACCTATCACGACCTGTAAAACTTCCAACTGAACAGAAACAATATATTTTGTATCTGATTCTGTTATAAATTTCTATCGAAATATGTTATTTTTATGATAAAGTTGTAACAAAATTTGATAGTTTTTTGTTTCCAGTAGTGTAGTTTTTGATAGAAATTTATATATTTTAACAACATCCTGCACCATGTTTCTATCAAATTTTGTTATAAAAATTTAGTATAACTTAATAACATAGGTTGATATAATTTTGATATGACCTTCTAGTCGGGATGGGTATTTGCACCGACGGTAAGTTCGATGTCACTTTCTGAAGAACAAGTAACTCCATTCCTACGGAGAAGTCTTGACTGCGAGAACTGACTAGAGTGTTAACTAAATATCTCGCTCGTGTCTCCGCTTCTCCTACACCACAAATTGGCACGCTTATTGTTCGACGTTTCAAGCTTAGCATCTGGCATAACCGCTCGCTGATAATATTAACTTGAGATCCGCTGTCTAGCAACGCTCGAGCCAAATGTTTCCTTCCATGTTGATCCCGAATTACCAGCACCACTGTAGACAATAGTACGCTTGAAATGCTTCCGCCCTTGGTCCCTACATTGTATGTACCAACCGCTCCTTGATCGCCTTCGTCTTCAGATCCTACATCGTTGGCCGCCACATTGGATGTAACCGTTTTTGCCTTTCTCGTACAACAAAGTTGTACCGAAAGGCTATCATTTCACTCCAAAATCTAACTTTTTATAGAAGTCTCGGAGACCCATGATGTTATATACCAATCGACTCAGCTCGTCGAACTGAACTATACTATTCCCACAGTCTCGGCAGCTGAACTTTGATGCGCAATTCCGTACCCAATGTCCAGACTTCATGCAATTGCTACAAAGCCGCTTGTTGTTCATGAACTGCATCCGCTCCTTCAGCGTCATTTTCAAAAATTTGCCACATCTTCCTAAGAAATGCGACTCTCCACAACAAGAACAGGCTAGAGAACTTTTATCCCCATCGGTAACCGAATGAACGATTACCTTTTGACGCATCACTTCCATCTTCTGCATACAGCCCTTCAATTCGACGTTCGACGAAACCGCTTCGAGAAACCTTGTCCTCTTCTCCAGGAAATTCACTAACATCATGAACGTCGGATCCTTGGTAGACGCTGCGTGATCTTCCCAAAGTTGAAGTGTCTTTGTGTCCAATTTGGAGCACATCCAGTGAACAATCATTGCACCCCAGCCGTCGGTCTTCTCTCCTAATTGCTTTAAGATTTTCAACCGCTGTTCGAATTCATCAACCAGAGCGAGCATGGATAGCTGCAGACGACTCCTTCTCCACCTTTGGATATTCCATCAGCGCCTGTAGATGCCTCTTCTTCAACAGGTACTCGTTGGAATACCGCTTCGTAATCGTACTCCAAGCGATGAGATAGTTGTCATTGGTGAGCGTCAGTGATTCAATAAGTTTCGCAGCTTCCCCTTTGAGCGCCGACTTTAGATAGTGGAACTTTTGAACGTCGCTGAGCTCTCCGGAATCGTGAATCAGCGACACATACGTAGACTTAAACGATAGCCATTGCTTGTAGTCACCGTCAAATTCCGGTAGAGAAATCTGCGGTAGACGTACTCCAGTGTGTGCTCCTATAGGCTGTCCATTCCGTGCTAACATGTTGTTCAAGTCCCCATGCGTCTCCGTTGGTAATTTCGCCAGCAAAGCTGCCCGTAGACGGTAGTACAGCTTCTCAAATTCCTCGTAGGCCTTGGTGCAGTCCTCCTCATAGGCGCCTTCCACATCCAGTTCCGCAATTTCCTCCTGAACCTCTTCAAATTCTTCAAACTTCGTCTCAATCTTGTCCAGCCTCGATTGAACTTCCCCCTTATGTACATCTGGTACAAAACTACAAAACTACCGACAATACGCTCCCGCTTTTTCACTTTTTCTTTAATTTCCTTTTCAGTAATTTCCCACAACCACTACCAGCACAGCAAGTCGAAGTACGAACGATGACGACCGAGAATGAAAATGGAAACGAACCAAGAAGCACTGCAAGACTCCAAGTGGGGCAGTTGGGCAGGTACTCACCTGAGGCCTGTCTCAACAAGGCCTTGTATTTTAGTAACAGCGGCTTCCACCGGCCCCCGTGTACCAGCACACCTTAAATTGCTCGTCGTCGTACTTCGATTTGTGGCGTTTCCCAGAATACCAAAAGTGCAACCAGCAATGTAGTGTACTGCTTCCATCCTCGGTTCGTGCGACGTCACATCGAAAAGCCAAGGCCGGTTCACATAGAATAAAAATAGATCCCAAAAGCACCAGCAGGCATGCAAGATACAGTTGGAAAGCCATTCACCTGTGGCCTACACGATTTAGGCCTTGTATCTTATCTTTCCTTTTGGTACACACTGCAGTAGACCACACTATTGATCAATGTATGGTGTGACGAAAGTACACAATAGCCTTTACGCAGCCGCATGGATCCTGGTCACGGCACCATTTAATGTAGACGACTCCGTAGTTCGCGGGTTGACGGGCTAACAGATTTGGTTAGGATCACTAAGCATTAAGCACTGTGTTAAAACGGTCTACTATCGGCACTAAACAGTCTATAGATAAGGTTCTTTCTACAAATTATTCCACTCCTTTTGCACATTCGAATTAAACAAATCCTTTTTATTTCCAAACAGATAGGCGATTCTGAACACGATGTATATTTATGCGAGATCGTTTGGCTACTAACTATATTGATCAAAAAACACCTAACTATACATGTTGTTTTTAAGACCTATACACCTAACGTTCGTGTTGATATTTGTGTTGTGCTAAATTCGATGTTATCAATGTTATCAGTATCGTATGCATGATTTAGGAGTGTTCAAGTATAATGTTTTAAGTTTAACAGATTTCATTTTAGCTATTTATTGTTAATTTTAAGTTTTAATTCATTGTGTTTGTCTTATATTTTGTACTTAGGATTAATTCATTTAGTAATTCAATTTTCTGGGATAATAGTGGACAAAGTGTTTGAGCTACTAATACGAATAAAAAGCACGCTCTACCGGATCTGTAGAAACATTTGAGATGAGTAGCTGATTTTATTAGAAGTTTGATTTTTACCTTACATGAAAAACCTGTGTATCATCATCATCATCATACACACATACGGTTGGGCAGATATTTGTTCAGCTCATCGAACTGAGTCAATTGGTATAAAAAAACTATGGGCCTAGGAGCTTACTATTGAAAGTTCATTTTTGGTGTGCAATAATTGCCTTAGGTTGGTGCATTGCAACATTGGCTTAGTAAGAGAGAGAGAGAGAGACATTAGTACTATGAAAGATCCGTTAATTACGTAACGTGAAAATAGTCTCTTTCAAACCCTCCTTTCTTCACTCGGTCAAACTTTTTTGAATAAGGCATCTGAAAATTTTATTAAGATCGTCACACTTCTCACAATGCCTCCTTCTGTAGGTATGCGTAATTTATGACGTACTTTAATGAGGGTGTAATTTTGATACATCGCATTTTTTAACCATTTTAACCATTTAGCTCGTAGTTCACACTCTAACTTTCATCTGCTCATCGTCTTAGTAAACCGACAATACGTCGTCTTTTTATTTCCAAAAAAAAATTTAGCTCAGATTTTGTCTCAAAATTTTGAGGGACAACTTTTAATGGAATTTGGGTAAAATTTTGTGAAGCTACAAAAACTAGAACTCAATTTTACTCAGTTGGTATGTAAGTAAGTTAGAGTGTAGTGTACATTCGACAGTTTGATAGTTATTAATTCCGAAGTACCAATCATGCACCTGTAAAACACGTGTCTAATACAACTACTCTTAACGACCAGCAATCAATCAATAAATTTGTGAATGCTTAGAAGTACATCAAGTTGTAAAACGAGTTCTTGAACAAAACCAGTGCAATTAAGAAGCCACAGAAGAAGACGCTCTAAAATCACTTATGTCGATCCAATGCCAACCGCGTCATAACGGCAGTCATCGATATCCCGATATGACACACGTGCTTCGCGAGAAAAGGGTACGGCGGCGTTGGTCAGCGCGGCTATGCTCTCGAGCAGTGTCACCAAGGTCCAAGGGGGCACGCGGAACGAGACGGCGAAAAAAATGTATATGAGAGAGGGCAGCAACAAACCTGTTTGGAGGTGGTTTTGGCGGCGACCTATGATTTTAGGTTTTCGAGATGAGAAAAAAAAAGACGATTTCGAAAATGTCGTAAATCGACGGATTATAGCAATATTCCATTATGTGCCGCGAAGATAGCGATGATGCGCTTCGTCGTGAGATACGTCACCCCCGATAAAGGTCATAGAGAGACGAAGCCTTCTGGTATGTGAACGCTTCCCCCGACCAGATGCGGTGTGTGCGATGGTTGGAAATATATCGAATAGAGTGTGCTCCTGCCATCATTCGTGGAACCCATCAGAAGTATGCCACTTTCGATTTCACTTCTATGCTTCCGATGCGGATATCATCATCACTGTCGCCAATGCGCTCGATGAAGACGACAACTTTTCGAATATCTGAACGAGTTTTTGGGCAATCCTGTGAATGTCACTTTCTCCCAGATTTGCATCCGTTTTCTAGCTGATTTGATAGGCATTGGAAGGACTGCTTGGGTCGCGCGGAATAACTCGATTATAATATGCTGTTTGTTTGCAAATCAGGATTTTATGCAAACGTAAGGTTCGGTGAAATTCCAGATTTTGACATATTCCAATGATTATTATTCAAATGTTCTTCATTTAATCAATATCTTACTGTTTCTATATAGTTGACAAGAAGCTTTTGTTAAAATCGATACTTGGCCAATGTTGAGTCGGAGCCTGCCTGAAACTATAAAATCAAACTGAAACGACAGAAAGTGTAGCTAAACGAAAAAGACGTCACGATATAATAGAGCACGTCGCACAAATTTGAGTGTATTTTTACTATTCTTGGTTGGCCACCCTCTTCTTGGGTGTTACTACCTTGCACCTTGTTCATTGAGAACTTCCTCATTAATTTACTACGAGGTTTCTAATTCAAGTTACCATTTTTGCATTCATGAGGCTTCACACAAAGATACTTTTATGCCCAGGGATGTCGAGAAATTATTCAAACCGAGTATTTTCAAAATGAGACTTGGGACTCGAATCCAACCATCTTCAGCATGATTGGTCAATGACCAATGGCCATGCTTTGTAGCCGCGAATTTTACCGCTAGGCTAAGAAAGCGTTCGTTAAATTTGAGTGGCACACTGTACAACAAAATAAAATGGAATTACTCGCCGCTTATCTAAGAAGTCATTTATATCTTTAGTCATAATCTTGATCAAAAACAAGTCAGATTATTTAATTTCAGAAAACCTCGAATAAATTCTTTGTTTGCATATGGGTCTACAAAAGTCACTTCGATTGAATACCCAACTGCATCAAAGATTACATGACAGAGATTAAATATTAGTAGGTAAAAATGAATCGTTCCTAGCAGAAAAAAATCCGTGATTACCAAAACTGTTTCCACAAATTATATTGCCGGATTCCCTTATACGAAACGGTACTGTGTCCCACAAAGAATATGTTGGAACAACACCGTGTCGAAATAGTTAAATAATGGCATTCTCAAATCAACATGCTCGATACACTTGGCACTAAATTCCACAAAAATTCTACTGCTTCGTGTCGCTGCTTGTGAAGCAAGTCACCGATCATTGATGCAACCAGACGCACATCGCAGCTGCAACAGTTCAAATCAATAGTCAACGTCGGCTGCTGCTGCTGCCCACCCGGTTCACATTGATATCGCACTTTTGCTGCAAGTGACCATTCGTTGTTTCATGTAACTGCCAGTTTTTTTTTCGCTCCTAGTCGCCACTATCCGTGTGCAACTTTTCATTCTGCGTTATTTGTAAACAATTTTACAATGTGCAATGATAAGAATTTTAATCAATAAATTATAAATTGAAATGTGTATTTCTGGCTTGCGATACCAGTTTTCGACATTTTTTTTATCAATTTCATAGAGGCACTTTTCATGATTTATTGCGTTCGGTTCTCCGGGAGCGGAAATTTATGCGTTAAAAGTTTTAGAGCAACAGCAGCGAGCAATGTGGTCGTCGAGGTTGCAAACGGCAGCGACAATCAATGACAACAACGCTGAACGACGACGGACGATGAGAGCAAGGAATATGCACCTGATGAAAAAAAAAGAATCGCCCTTGTTACAAGCCCAGATCCAGGCCAGTCAACGAGTATGATGACGATGTGCGCTGTCCTTTCGGGTTTGATTGGTAATATGGAAGCAGAGGTGTAACGCAGGTTTATGGTTATGAGGAGACAATAGTTGAAAAGTACGCCAGATTACAAAATAAATATTAATGAACAAATTCTTTAGAGGCATTTATTACAATAGGGCTTGGGAGGAGGGAGGATTTGCCGTTTTTTGTGCGCACCATATAAATAAAAAAAATTTGAATAGGAATATCTTTTAGAGGATACATACTTACTTGATACTTGATGGGATACAGCTTTTTTATAATCTTTATTAACGTGATTTTTTTCATGAAAGAGTAGTTCATCACTTAAGGGCTACAGCTCTTCGATGAACCTACGCTGAATGGACTCGATCCTGGGCCAGTCGCTTCCGCAGTCACCCTGAATATTGAGCGCCCTCAGGTTCTCTTCAACTGCAAAAAGCCATCGTGTACGCGGCCTTCCACGAAGCCTGCGGCCTCTTCCGGGTTCTCTACTAAATATTATCTTCGCTTGACGTTCTTCCGGCATACGAACAACGTGACCAGCCCACCGTAGTCTGCCGTGTTGCATAAGCTTAATAATATCCAGCCCTTTATATACCTGGTACAATTCGTGATTCATGCGACGCCGCCAGATACTGTTCTCTTGTTTACCGCCGAGTATTGTCCGCAGCACCTTACGCTCAAACACTCCGAAAGCTCTCCGATCAGCCTCCTTTAACGTCCATGTTTCATGGCCGTATAAAGCCACCGGAAGAATCAGAGTAGTATACAGCGCGAGTTTTGTTTTCGTTTGCAGACTAGAGACTTTCTTAGAGGATGATACTTTTATGCCAAGGGAAGTCGATACAATTTCCAATCCGAAGATTGCCTTGACCGGCACCGGGAATCTAACGCAGCCACCCTCAGCATGCTCTTATTTTGTAGCCGCGCGTCTTACCGCACGGCTAAGGAGGGCCGTATTATTATGTTATTTGCTCCACAAAAGTTTAGAATACAAAAAGATTCTAGATCATTGTATTTGAATTACGTGAAACACAAAGTCGAACAGAAACATAGTTTCTAGTTGTTAAATCAAACTCAATTCAGAAGACCCCCCACGCCCCCCATCTTCCGCACATGAAAGTTTTCAGACTACGCAACTGATTTGCTATGCTATCCTATCCTATCATTAAGAAATCTGGCTTTATTACCGATAACAGTTTTTTTTATGTAATGTGCCATCAAATGGTGCATTACGGGGATCAGCCTAGCTTTTCTAGCAATGACAAAACCACCATCGAGTCATTTCTCACACAGAAGAGCTATGAATATTATCTTTTAACCTATTATTAATTTATTCAGACTAAGGCCGAAGTGGCCTGTGCGGTATATAAGAGTCTTCTCCATTCGGCTCGGTCCATTGCTACACGTCGCCAACCACGCAGTCTACGGAGGGTCCGCAAGTCATCTTCCACCTGATCGATCCACCTTGCCCGCTGAGCGCCTCGCCTTCTTGTGCCCGTCGGATGGTTGGCGAGAACCATTTTCACCGGGTTTTTGTCCGACATTCTGGCTACATGCCCGGCCCACCGCAGTCGTCCGATTTTTGCGGTGTAAACGATGGATGGTTCTCCCAACAGCTGATGCAACTCGTGGTTCATTCGCCTCCTGCACGTACCGTCCGCCATCTGCACCCCACCATAGATTGTACGCAGTACTTTCCTTTCGAAAACTCCAAGTGACCGTTGGTCCTCCACGAGCATCGTCCAGGTCTCGTGTCCGTAGAGGACTACCGGTCTAATGAGCGTTTTGTAGATTGTCAGTTTGGTACGGCGGCGAACTCTATTCGATCGGAGCGTCTTGCGGAGTCCAAAGTACGTACGATTTCCAGCCACTATGCGTCTCCGAATTTCTCTGTTGGTATTATTTTCGGCAGTCACCAGTGAGCCCAAGTACACCAATTTTTCTACCACCTCGATTTCGTCACCACCGATGCAAACTCGCAGTGGGTGGCTCACATTATCTTCTCTAGAACCTCTTCCTATCATGTACTTTGTCTTCGACGTATTAATGACTAGTCCGATCCACTTGGCCTTCCTGTTCAGTCTGATGTAGGCTTCCTCCATCTTCTCAAAGTTACGTGCCATAATATCTATGTCGTCGGCGAAGCCAAATAGCTGGACGGACTTATTGAAAATTGTACCACTCGTGTTGATCCCTGCTCTTCGTATTACCCCTTCCAAAGCGATGTTGAATAGCAGACACGAAAGACCATCACCTTGCCGTAACCCTCTGCGCGTTTCGGAGGGACTCGAGAATGTCCCTGAAACTCGAACTACGCATATCACCCGATCCATCGTCGATTTGATCAACCGTGTCAGTTTATCCGGAAAGCCGTGTTCGTGCATTAGCTGCCATAGCTGGTCCCGATCGATTGTATCATATGCGGCTTCGAAGTCGATGAATAGATGATGTGTGGGCACGTTGTATTCGCGGCATTTCTGCAGTACTTGGCGAATGGCGAACACCTTGTCCGTGGTGGAGCGTTCGCCCATAAAACCCGCCTGGTACTGCCCCACGAACTCCCTTGCAGTTGGTGCTAGTCGACGGCATAAAATTTGGGAGAGTACCTTGTAGGCGGCGTTCAGCAATGTGATTGCGCGGTAATTGCTACAATCAAGCTTATCGCCCTTTTTGTAGATGGGACACACGACACCTTCCATCCACTCCTGCGGCAAAACTTCCTCCTCCCAAATCTTGGTAATGACCCAGTGCAGCGCTCTAGCCAATGCCTCTCCACCGTGTTTAAATAGCTCTCCTGGTAGTTGGTCAACCCCAGGGGCTTTGTTGTTTTTCAGCCGGCCAATCTCCTCCTGGATTTCCTGGAGATCCGGAGCCGGTAGAATTATGTCCTGCGCGCGTTCTCCCAAGTCTATCACCATACCGCCATATTCGTCTGCCACATCACCATTCAGGTGTTCTTCGTAGTGCTGCCGCCACCTTTGGATCACCTCACGCTCGTTCGTAAGAAGGTTCCCGAACGGTTCAACTTCTCATAGAACTTTCGTGTGGTATTAGCGCGGTACAGTTGCTCCGTCTTTTCACGGTCTTGATCTTCCTGCTCGCGCTTTTTCCTCCGGAAAATCGAGTTTTGTCTGTTCCGCGCCCGTTTTTATCGTGCCTCGTTCGCCCTCGTGCGGTGTGGCAGCAATCTCGCCCATGCTGCGTTCTTCTCTTCTACTAACTGCTCACATTCCCCGTCATACCAGTCGTTTCTCTGATCCGGGGGCACCGTGCCAAGTGCAGCGGTTGCGGTGCTACCAATGGCAGATCGAATATCTCTCCAGGCATCTTCAAGAGACGCTGCGTCTAGTTGCTCTTCCGTTGGGAGTGCCACTTCCAGCTGCTGCGCGTATTCTTGGGCTAGTCTACCGTCTTGTAGCCGCCCAATGTTAAGCCGCGGCGTCCGACTTCGACGCGTGTTGTACACCGTCGAGAGTTTTGAGCGTAGGCATACTGCAACGAGGTAGTGGTCGGATTCAATATTCGCACTGCGGTAAGTGTGGACGTTCATGATGTCGGAGAAGAATTTACCGTCGATTAGAACGTGGTCGATTTGCTTTTCCGTGATCTCCATGTGGCCTTGTGGATATTTTTGCGGGGAAAGAAGGTGTTTCGGACTACCATTCCGCGGGAGGCTGCGAAGTTTGTGCATCGTTGGCTGTTGTCATTCGATACGGTGTGCAGACTATCCGGTCCGATGACCGGTCTATACATTTCCTCCCTTCCTACCTGTGCGTTCATGTCACCGATGACGATTTTGACGTCCCGTAGTGGACTGTAATTGCTAGGATGGGCAGCACGTGGACTGCCAGGACAAAGGCCTCGGCAAGCTTGGCTAAGCAACGGCCTGCCGTGTGAGGCTGGGTATCACAACTACCTCTTTTATCGGCTAGCTCGATCTGGAGAACCTCTTTTGGTCTCAAGGTCGGCTGGAGTATTCTCTACTATGCTAATCAGACCTCGGATATGTGGGGAGTAAATGAAGTAAATTACAAAATCTAGTGTATCACAATATTTTCGTATATTGCCCTATTCCTTAACAATCTGTGTGGGTGTGTGTCAGTGTAGTGTAGTTCTTTTACATATACCTGGCCGGCCGGCAGACAGTTCGATGCACGGTTACGATGACTGCTTGCAGAGACGGGCCTCGTGCTCGTAGTGGAGTCCGGGAATGGTTCTGGATGATTGGCGACCGGTTCAGGGTCGTCGGACGGGCAGGGCTCACAGACGTATACCTTGGAGCAACTTTCGACCTTACTCGGGAGATATTCACAGGCACTGTTTCACAGAAACTTGCCACTTCTCGGTGGACACTGGGTGGTGTGATACCGTGGTTGTCAGGAAATGACATAAACCGGGTCCTAACAGGTATATGGACTTCATAAGTAATATTCCATAGCAACTGATAACTAATTATACCTGATTCTACTTTCACTCGTTGCACCTTAACCAAAAAACGGCACTATTTCACCACTATCTCAACCTTGAAACTTTTTTATGAGCTATAAAGCTCACTAACGTCTGCCTTGTATAAAGTCCACTTTAGAAAAGAGCTCAATAAACTTTCGTCTTCTCTTTAGGAAACATTTGTGAACCTCTCTATTTGATTTAATCTCGTATTCTGTCTACCTCTGCATCCACTGAACTGTATTTCTTATTCCATGTTAAATGTAGTGTGTAGTGTGCTTAACCTAAGACCTAGGGGTATAGTTTTATGGCATTTTTATTTAAATTTAAATAGGATTAGATTTACACGGAGTTTATATATATATATAAATAGGTAGGATGAACAAACTTTACATTAATTTACAGGCTTATTGTTACTAACGGTAACAGGACATCCATCGTATGTCTGCTCCAGCTGTGCGTAGAACGCTTCGTTCTCGTCGTAGGGTCTTCCTTCGTGTGGGCGGTGCACGTTGATGATGCTATAGTTAATGAAACGGCCTTCAATCCTCAGCTTGCGCATCCTTGCGTTGATTGGCTGTCACCCAATCACACGATGGCGCATCTTACCCAGTACTATGAAACCGGTTCCCAGCTCGTTGGTGGTGCCACAGCTTTGGTAGAAGGTAGCCGCTCGATGTCCGCTTTTCCACATTTTCTGTCCTATCCAGCAAATCTTCTGCAGCGCCACGACGTCGAAGTTGCGGGGATGTAATTCATCGTAGAACATCCTGTCGCAACCTCCGAAACCTAGCGACTTGCAGTTCCATGTTTCAAGCTTCCAATCGTGAACCTGTATTCGTCGCCTAGGTCTTTGCCTATTATATCGAATCGCATTATCTCTTATATTGTTCGTAATGATTGGTTTTCCAGGCGGCTTATTGGGCCTGCGTAAACCTCCTGTCTCGTTGGAGGGCCGTCGTGTCAGGGCTGTTTAGCGTCCCACATAACACCAGGACACGGTCGCTTTAGTGGGGCCTACTTGCGGATACATGCAGCTTTTTATAGAGGTTTAACATGGCCCACCGTGTGACCAATCTCAAAAATCAATTGAGGTAATAAACCTTTTCAAAAAGTTTATAACCAGAAGCTTAAATCAACTCTTGAAAGCGCGCCTTATTTCAGGATTTTGGAAGAGGCCCCAAACGCCATTTGAGTTTTCCCTCATATTTACCATATTTGGCATGGCCGTTATAAAACTAGGCCAAAAATTATATATGTTAGGCAAAAAAAGTGTCAAAAGGAAAGATGGGCAGGTCGGAAAACCGGGATTTCCCACATTTTGATGAAATTTCCACATTTTGATTTTGATGAAATGTACCACGCGTCTTCATGCACTGTCCATTCCAGAATGTCGATTCGCCGACGCGTGGTGCGTTGTTCCCGAAGAGCTTCCCGCTAGAAGGAGTTATGCCTCATGAGTTTTTCGGGAACCAAATATCCCCCCTTATTAAATGTGAATATTATTAATATGATTGAGATCTTCTACAATGTTTAAATTGCATCAGCTAGTTATATTGTTTAACTGTTGCATGATGTTAAAAAACCCATGAAAATAGTAACAGCAAGACATTAAAGCAGTCTTTGCTTAGCTAGGGCATATTGCCCCTCCTTCCCCTACAACTTTTAATGTTCTATGGAGGCTGAGAACTTTTCTAACCCGGAAAAATTCTAATCTGAGTTATGATGAGTCGATAATGATGAGCTAGATAATCCAATGTAGTTGTTTATTGCCGTTAGGATGCCGCACGATAAAGAAGGTTTGCTACTTTTTTATTTGTGTTTATTTAGGATCTATCTTTTTCCTAGCGATTTTCAACCACCGACGACAGGAAGACGACTCCAACACGTGGACCCTACAGCGTACCAATCCATCCACATGGACTGAAACAAAAGAGCTTTCACTTCTTATCCGAGGGAAATCATGGCCAGAAATTTTTGCCTTAGAAAATGCCCCCGCCATAGATTGGGATCGAACCCAGGCGCAATGGGATGATCAGCAGGCACGTTTACCACTCAACCACCAATGCCGTCTGTGGTTTGAAACTGTGTATAGATATTCTAAGACATTATGTGTATTGTATAATGAAGAAATGGTCACTCAATGAATCTCAGGTCGGCACTTCCTGACATACGTCAATGCTCACCGCGATATGACACAGAGCTTCACAAGTGCAATAAGGTCTCGATGCGGACATTGAGGTTACAAGCTGCAAAAAACGGATTCGAATACTTTTTACTGAATCGATTTATTTGTACATAAAGACTATGTCATAAGATGAACTACGGGATTACTGTTGTTGATTAGCGAACAAGTCCCAGGGAAAAAATTCAAAAATGTTTGAGAAAGAAGAGATTTTAGAAGAAATATGTAGAAAGTTGATTCTTCGGAATTACTTAAATAAAAAGTTAAATTGCAATTCTTAAAGTGTTAAATATCTAATGATAAATCCCACTATCCATCGCAATAGTGACCCATGTAAAGGTATTCTAGCTTTGGAAAATAATTACTCTTTTGCAATAGTGATAATTTTAATTACCAGCGCAGAGTAATTGCTTTTTTACTTGTTCGATCAGCTCTCAGAAAAGCAAAGCGCAGCTGGCCCCTTCTAGTCGGCGAATGATAAGACATTGAGCCTAAGCCATTCCTTTCCTACATATACAACTGATTACAAAATCCAAGGTATCACAAACGAACGCCACCACAAAGCGCATAGGTTTGTTCGTTGAAATGTTTTTTGAATGAATGTGACAGGTTCTGAGTTGAGTTTTTCACGGGACTGCACTGCCGACTGGAACGCGCATTTTATATTGCGTCACCTTGGGGAATAAGAAAACATGTCGGAAAAAAAACTTTATTAAGAACCGGTATTTTTCATGTTTGTAGAACTCGTTTCCACAATTGCGCACTTCAGTGAGCTTGCCGGGGCAGCTGATAGGGTAGTTAGAAAAAAGTCACCTTTGACAAAGTGTTTTTCAATTAAGGAATTCTGTTATCAATGCATCACTGACAGGCCAGCTGTGCAGATAGCTTGTTGTGCAAAAAACCTGTTGTTAGATCTCGTTGGTTTTCCTTTCTGAACAACACAAACCTCACTCGCCTGATTTGTGCTCTATGAAAACTTCGGACCTTCCGATAATAAACAACAGGTTTTAATTTATGATATTTAATGTAACAATAACGACGAAAATACAATATTTGTCGTACACCAACAAAAAGTATAATTTGCGAACTGAACGCAGAGAAACAACGAAGCCATAAAAGAGCTAAAGAAAATTTAATTACTTTGGGTGCGCCTTGTGCATCTGGTAAAGAAATTTCACTGATATGATTACTAATTAGTATATATGAAGATCCAATAAACTATGTTTATTAAGCATTTTCATATTGTTTGTGCACAAGATATGTGAAATCTATGTTGGAAATCGATCAATTCTTCTTGATTTCTAAGATATTGGTGAGAGTGTTGGGGTAGCCTGCAGTCTCAGTTGAATGTACACTTCTTCATTGAGCCGAAACCTACTCATAGGTCAATTAGCTTTACCAAAAATTTATGAGAAATTTAGTTGCAGAAATTATTTTCCAAATAAATCCATATGATATGAAATTAAAAATAAACTCTCACTTTTTCAAAAATTATTAACCCTTATGCGGCCGACAAGGTACCCGTGTTCCTTTTCCAACTTCAAGTGGTGATATTTCAATGAATTTTTATAGCTGAAAGCTGAAACTCGGTGACATCTAAGAACTCCATAAAATGTAGCATCTGAGAGAAAATCACTTTGACACAGTGAGGAGGGACGTGGGGAGGGGGATCTGATTTGTTTTACCACGTGGATGGCCGACAGGGTACCCGTATTCCACTAAATTGATATTCTCATGACTTTAACAATTTTCATCCGATTTCGATAATTTTGACAGTTTTGGAAACTGAAACTCATATACTTTTTGCCCATGGTCAAGGTTTGCAACTTTTGTCCATGTTTATACAAGAAATCTTTGAAGTAAGGCTTAAGAGTCTACACACGTAACCGAAGGACTATCAACCAGTTTCAAATATATGTATTACATGCTCATTGCGCTTCTTAGAATAGTCGGTGTTCACAGTATATATTCTGGATCTCCAAAAACCCCTGGAGTAAGGCCTCAGTAATCCAAAAAATCACTGGAATAAGATCTTATGGTCTGCTAACGTAGGTAGTCTACAAACTCCATAAATTCAAGGTCTGTGGATCAACCTCCGTAATGGAGGCAGTTATTGAAGAATACTTCATCGAGCGCCGTTGGTGATGAAGCAAGTGTGTAGGAGCCAGATAATACTAAATACTCATCCTACTTGGTTGGCATTGTACAAAAACATATATGAGAGAGTTAGTTCTAAGAATGTATTGCGAGACTTCGGTTAAATGCTCGGTGCTGTGAATTTGGTTTCATCAGTACCCGCTAAGGTGCGGAGGACGACGGAGGTCCTTCGTAGCTTAGTAGGGAAAACAACTGTCTAGCGTACTGGTTTCGTGGGATCAAACCCCACCGAAGTTCTGTAGATCAATCTCCGTAATAGAGGCAGTTATCGAAGAATAAACAAGTTTTGTGACCCTATCTTGGTATATGTTTGAATTCCAAGAAGTTTCTGTTGTTGTCTTGAGCTCCAGGTAGTCTATGAAATAGAGTCAAGGTCGATGGATCAACCTCTGATGCCAGTTATTTGAAAATAAACAAGTTGTGAGACCCCTTTTTGGTATATGTTTGTATTTTAAGTAGTTATTTTCATTGTCGTGGGCTCCGTAATGAAGGCAAGTCAAAATACGTGAATGGAATTCGTATTTTTTTGTCGAAGAGACTTTCAAACTTCTTAACAGGTACTCATAAATGATTCATAATAAGCTACAGGCGGTGAAAGTTATTTCATGAAAATCATTGTTGTTTGCGGCAAATTGGGTAGAAAACGTGATAAAAACGGGCTAGGCAAAAGCAGGGGTAGACGAAATCTAGGAGTGACAAAATCGGGTCAACCTCATCTAAGTGAATGTACGCATTCCTCATTTATTTAGTTTACATCTAAACAGATAACACTGAATCAACAATTTGACGCCACAATACACGGTTCGATGCTGCATCTCTCAATCCTCGGATACGGCCCACGCTCGCCAAGTAGTTTTGCACCTGGTCTGCCCATCTCGCACGCTGCGCTCCACGCCGTCTCGTACCTGCCGGATCGGAAGCGAACACCATTTTTGCAGGGTTGCTGTCCGGCATTCTTGCAACATGTCCTGCCCATCGTACCCTTCCGGCTTTAGCTACCTTCTGGATTTTTTTTTCCTGTTCGGGTGTGCCACTGCGACCAATTATTAGATCTATTGTAGCGTTACCCGTATCCTTAATGTTTAAGTGCATGTCGAATTACTCCAGTGCTATTGAGAAGCAATGCAGTATCGGTTTCGATACAGTTGTTGTTTTGTTTTCTCAAGACCACCATGACAAGGTCCCGCTATTTAGACCCTTCATAGAGAGCAATCCCATTGAAGGCGCGCCCCTTATCAATAGGAAATCAATCCTTTCCTGAGAAAACAGAACAGTAATACTGTTTTTGGCCATGCATCGGAGCCCTAGCCACATCCTTGTCTTGCTTCTAGAATATCACCAGTGAAACTCTTAAAACCCGGGATTTAGCTCTGTCTACAAGACCATTTCACGCAAGAGAATTTGTTCAGTAATAAGAACTTCCGTGTGTTCCTCTCACTACCATTTTTCACCAGTTCAAGAAGAGTTAGTACGTATTTAAACCCCTAACTAGATTTTTCCAGCAGTAAGTTCAGCCTAGGACCGGGTACCGAGATTTTTTTTAACTAATTGCTTGAAAAGTTGTTTCCGCTGCATACAGTTTAGCCTCAAACAAGAGAAATTCGAGTCTTTCAACTGTCTGCAAGGTAACATTAATTATGTTTTATTTCTGAGACTGCTGTTGGTAGCAAGGACTAAATACGATGAATCCTTAATTACCACAACTTATTGCCCTAGCTAGAAAAATTGATTAGGCTAGGGCTCTGTTTGGTAGATCTTACACCGCAACACACTACGTCAAAGTGATCTACCGTGTTACCTTCTGGATACTGGGCTCGCCGTAGAGTTGGGCGAGCTCATGGTTCGTTCTTCGCCGCCACACACCGTCTTCTTGCACACCGCCAAAGATGGTCCTAAGCACCCGTCTCTCGAATACTCCGAGTGCTTGCAAGTCCTCCTCGAGCATTGTCCATGTTTCATGTCCGTAGAGGACAACAGGTTTTATAAGCGTCTTGTACATGACACATTTGGTGCGGTGGCGAATCTTTTTCGACCGCAGTTTCTTCTGGAGCCCGTAGTAGGCCCGGCTTCCACAGATGATGCGCCTTCGTATTTCACGACTAACGTTGTTGTCAGCCGTTAGCATCCGAGGTAGACGAATTCCTCGACCACCTCGAAGGTATCCCCGTCTATCGTAACCCTGCTTCCCAGGCGGGCCCTGTCGCGCTCGGTTCCGCCCACAAGCATGTACTTTGTCTTTGACGCATTCACCACCAGTCCAACTTTTGTTGCTTCACGTTTCAGGCGGGTGTACAGTTCTGCCACCTTTGCAAATGTTCGGCCGACAATGTCCATGTCATCCGCGAAGCAAATAAATTAACTGGATCTGTTGAAAATCGTACCCCGGCTGTTACACCCGGCTCTCCGCATGACACCTTCTAGCGCAATGTTGAACAACAGGCACGAAAGTCCATCACCTTGTCTTAGTCCCCGGCGCGATTCGAACGAACTGGAGTGTTCACCCGAAATCTTCACAGTTTTGCACACCATCCACCGTTGCTTTGATCAGTCTGGTAAGCTTCCCAGGGAAGCTGTTCTCATCCATAAGTACGCATTCCTAGTAGTTTTTGTTTTTGCCATGGTACTAGGTAGTCTATGAACTCCATATAGGAATGATCTGCAGATCAACCCATGAGCGGAAGGCTATTGGTATATGTTTGCATTTAAAGTAGTTCAAGTTGTTATCATTAGCTCTAGGCAGTTATTGAAGAATAAACAAGATGTGAAACCTCATCTTGATATATTAGCATTCCAAGTAGTTATTGTTGTCTTGTTGTTGTTGGTTCCAGGTAGTATACAAACTTTATTCATATCACTAATATGAAGTTGTCTATTCTTTGGAAATGCAAAATGTGAATAAATTGGAACGATACAACTTCACGCCGAGAACGTTAGGGAAAAAACGAGAAAAAAGATCATGTACCATATTAAAATTAGATTAAGGACACTCCCCACGGAATCCAAGTTTCAAAGTGCTCGCGTTTTCGGGGCACACCAATCGATACGGAGGCGGCGCACAACTGTCATTTTTGTTGATTTAGCTTTGCTGCATACGTGAAATAATAAAAATGACAGTTGTGCATTGCTTCCGTATAGAGTGGTGTGCCCCCGAAAACACGAGCACTTTGAAACTTGGATTCCGTAAGGAGTGACCTTAAAGACCCTCTAGATATTCGCGTAAGCCTAGAAGTCTTACTCCATAAATTTTTAGGATGACCATTAGCATATGCCATGAACGCATTTTATTCGTGGATCCCAAAGGCATGTACCAAATTTAAAACAGGCTGATATATCTCTAGTGTAGATCCTAATGCCTTACTTCTGGGTTTTCTTGGATGACCATGAACATTTGAAATGGGTGCATTCTGTTCTACGTACCATAAAGGGCATGTATAACTATTCAAATAGGCCGAAAGAACTCTGGTTACGCGTGAAGTTCTTGAGGATTGTTCAAGTGTTCTCTTGGATAATCATGAACATATGCAATAGGCGTATGCGGCTTTTGAAACAATCCGAAAGGTATCTGGTTACGTGTGAAGATCCTGAGGCCTATTCTAGCATTTTTTTGGAAGACCATAAACATATGCAATGGACGTATTCTGTTCTATGTACTACAAAGGGCCTGTACCACTTTTGAAACAAGCCAAAAGATCTCTGGGTACCCATGCAGATTTAAAGGCCTTTTCCAGGGTTTTCTTGGATGACCATGGACCTATGCAATGGACGCAATCTATTCTATGTACAACAAAGGGCATGTAACACTTTTGAAAAAATCTGAAAGATCTTGGGTTACGCGTGTAGATCTTAAGGCCTTTTCCAGGGTTTTCTTGGATGACCATGAACATATGCAATAAAGGCGTTCTATTCTATGTACCACAAAGGGCATGTACCAGTTTTGAAACAATCTAACAGATCTCTGGTTTCGAGTGTAGATCTTAAGGCCTTTTCCAGGATTTTCTTGGATGACCATAAACATATGCAATGAAAGCGCTTTTTTCTATGTACCACAAAGGGCATGAAGCACTTTTGAAACAATCTAAAAGATCTCTGGTTACGCATGTAGACCTGAAGGCCTTTTCCAGGGTTTTCTTTGATGACCATGAACATTTGCAATGAAGGCGCCAGAGGACTTATCCGAGAGATTTCTTCGATAGCGCAGAACATATGTAGTAGACCTCTTCATGTTTTCAAAAAGTATCAAAAATTCAACCGGTCAGCCCAGAATCACAATTCACATGCTAAAATAAGTCTCCTGTCAAATTTTCAGGTAATTCGTAAGACCTTAAGGCCTTACTCCAGAGATTTCTTGGATGACTTGTAACATATACTGTGAACGCATTCTATGCTAAGTTCCACAAAGAGCATATACCGTATTTGAATTTGCATAATAGGCCTTCGGTTACGCGAGTAGATCTTTAGGCTTTACTACAGAGATTTCTCGGATGACTAAGACCACGTTTCAGGGATTTTTGCATTACCCGAAGCATATACTATGAACACCTTCAGTTCTAAGAAGCGCAAAGAGCTTGTAGCATATTTGAAACTGGTTGAATGGCCTTTGGTTACGCGTGTAGACTCTTAAGCCTTACTTCAAAGATTTCTTGTATAACCATAGGTATAAGCTGAAAACCTTGACAATGGGCAAAAAGTATATGAGTTTCTGTTTCCAAAACTGTCAAAATTATCCAAATCGGTTGAAAATTGTTGAAGTTATGAGAATATCAATTTATGGGCACACGGGTACCCTGTCAGCCATCCACGTGTGTTTTTTTTGTTGGCCGCATAAGGGTTAAGTAGAGTATAGAATACGACATTTTAAAATGCGTATCTGTAAAGTTATAATCAAGTATCTAGTTGACTAGTTGAATTCTTTATTCGACGAATTCCGACCAGCTTTTATTGGCCTTTGGACAAATGTCAGGACATTACATTTGAACAAAATTGAGATTTGAAAACTATTCGTGCAATTATTGAGCTTCTTAGGTAATAGTTTCCAGCGAATACGCCCACTGCTTGTTTTGAGTCAACCAGTCTTCATTATCGCACATGGCTTCCTAATAACGAAACCGCGCATATCGACCACAGCCCCCGTTTTTCCACTGATAACCACAAACCGACCACTAAGCGCAAATGACTGTGTCCAGCAAATGAGCAGCGCTGCTGTCCTGCCCGGTGATTTCCTGTTAAACAAGTACTGTGCAGGCCTTTGATTTACGGCTTTTAATTGCAATTGATCGGCGCTTGTAGCCATCACCACCGCCGCAACAGCAGCCAGCTCGGTGGTAGCCGAACTTGACGTGATTATTTTCGTTCGGCGCGCTCTAGCAGCCAGATTCTTATATTTTTTTTTTCCAAGTCCGAGAGCGTTCCTAAGCTTTCGATTAATCGGTTCCACCCCCGAACACACCTCTCACCCCGACGACCGACGGCACAGGTTGGCTTAGAATCGCGCAATCAAACATTCCTCGTGTATTAATCGAAGACTCGCTTGCTGCAGCTTACAACTGTGCTGCTCGTGCGGGCGATGGCGATCTCGACTGGCAGCATTTAGCTTTATCACAGATGAGGTGACTATGGCTCGGCCACCTCCGACCGACACACCGAGTCGATATGCAGCTGCCTGGTCCTGTGGAACGCTTTTCGAAAGTTGATTCTGTCCTCCTGCCTCTGCCTGGCTGCGTTGCAGAATAGAACCGAACGAAAACAAGTCCCGCTGCGATTAATCACTTCTATATGACATCGATTTATTCTCGAAAACAAGTGTTTTCCACATCCATATGTACCAAGTTCGATTGGTTGGTGGCGGTTTCCCGTGACATAGTAAAAGGTCAAATGCTGGTTTGTCGCGCTGCTGGGTCGATGGAAATCAAAAAAAATGCTTGGAAATACCAACGTTTCTCAGTCTGCGCTTTTGGCAGATATGACACAGTCAGCCTTTTTGGGGGTCAATATTTGTCTTTTTGATTAAAACAAACTCGCCAGAAGAGCCGTGCAGGAGTAGAAGTAGGTAGAAGTTGACGCTGTTTGTGAGGTATCAATATTTGGGAGAGTTCGATTCTTTTCCGCACTTGGATGACATCGCCAGAGTGCGTGGATCGCGCAAGATGAGGAATCGACGACGTCGACGTTGACCGCCAGCCGAAATCCTCCCCATCGCCGAGATGATGACTTCATACGTTTGGGCATCTTGCCATTGTGGCGCAAAATTTTTGTATATATTTGCTTATCAAATATTTTAACTGGTTTTGTTTTCGGACGACACAACAAATATGCGTTACTATTCGTGAGACTCTTTCTCATGTTCCACTCTCAAGGCAGAACGGGTTGGAATCCGTTAGTTTTCGATTGTCAAGGGTATGGTGACTTTGTGTGTTATGTGACTAAAAAGAGCTATTGAAGAACCATCTGATTCCAAGAATAATTTTCACAACTCATTTTAACAATTAAAATAACAAAGAAAACAATGAAAGCAAAGAAGACAAAAAGAACATCCAAATTGAGAATCGAATAATCGAGCCTTTTTCAAGACTTAAGCTTTCTCGAATAGTCTAAAAATCTCTGGTATACGTATACGCTTTCATTTATTGATAGGTACAGATTATAAGGATTTCTCAACCTAATTAATACACCGGCTCCAACAAATGCTGCATAGAAAAATAATTTAAAATCTGTTTCCATCGCTCCGCCACTCAATCGCCGCGTATCGACTAATCGGGTGCCCATCACATTTAATGCTAATTTCTTTGATGGCGCCCCGAGCTTCTCAACGCGTTGACAAATGTAGTGCAATAATGGGTGGGCAATAATGCTAAAAGGCGTCGTGGCTGTTCGAAGCTCATCTCAAATGAGTAAAGCTGCGGAGTCGCGAACTTGCTCCGGTCGACCAGACACTTAATTTACATGCCTTCGCGCCATTCCGCGGCACTACTCGGCGGTGCCCGGTTGCCATGGTAATTGCCTATTTGGCGCTCGCAACATTCGCATCGGTTACCATTTTCTTCATTGAGCAATTTTCATTCAGATTCCATTCCAATCCGCAGCGTTATTCATTGAGCAGCTCGCCCGCTCGAAATGGAGATAAAGTACAGTCGTGAAGACAGACCAACGCAACGGAGGAGCGAGGAGCAGTGTACAAAAATGCTACTGATCGATGCTGTTGCCACTGTAGGTTTCATGTGAAGGCACGCAGATGCATGCGTGTTTGCAGAAATAAATGACTTACCTACCCATATTCTTCTTAAAAGATACTTAGAAAGCCGAGCAGTAAATGGTTCATAAATAATATAATGGTAATCGGGTAATTGAACTAAAGGGTTTACGTGATAATATAAGTTCTTTATCCGAATTTCCATGAGAGAAAAAGGTTCGAATGTTGATCTGTTGTGTCATCCTTATCAAGCCCAATTCATTAGTAATAATCATTCGATATGTTTTTTTTTATTTTATTAGTTTCGTTTAGTTTTAAAATCGTAAACTTTTTGCATTAGCACTTTGTCTTTTTTTTGCATCAGTGTCTTTGAGAATAAATTTTACAAAAATATGGCGCATCGTATGACGAATGTTCACGTTGGA
The DNA here is from genome assembly GCF_024139115.2 of Armigeres subalbatus. Lineage (NCBI taxonomy): Eukaryota > Metazoa > Arthropoda > Insecta > Diptera > Culicidae > Armigeres > Armigeres subalbatus. The sequence goes on from NW_026941834.1 coordinate 149,597, forward strand.
CAACGTCTTACCCTAAGGTACTGGGTGTCAAATCAGAATCTAAAATTGGGGACCGTAACGAAATCATGTAAGATTTTGAACGGTAATAGCGCCTTTTGATGAATTTAAGAGATTTATATATCTATCGACTTGGAAACTTTCCAACAATTTGTAAATTTCATAGAAACTTTTGATTATTCACGACAAACTATTGAAAATTTCAGTTCTTGTCATACCCAATAAGAAATTCAGAACCATCCAATCCGGTTCATGCATTCCCAACACTGACATCAGATTGATGTAAGTTGCGGACCTTTCGTTCAATCGCAAGATTTTCTTTGTGTATGAAAGAAGCAGCGCCCGCAGTGTGGGAGTAAATCAAAACACGCGCGTCGAACCGAATGTACAGCACCGTACCGAAACGAAAGGAAGCGAGGCAAATCGGAGCCATGTCACCAAAGTTGGCGGCGGCAAGACCGCAAAAAATAAAAACGACAATGGCTGTAGTTTATTTATTTATTGTTGTCGTCAATCATGTTTGTAGGCAGTTTGATACAAATCTTTTAATAAAGTTCACAGTTACTAAATTACTAAACACAACTTTTATCCGATATGAAGTTTAGAAACACCAAGCATTTACTAAGTACGAAAGTATTGTTTCAATTTAATCTTAGATTTAGTGAAATCAATAGCATTACAATCAGGGTTTCGACTTTTCGTTTCAATGAGACCAAAGCAAGCGTTTTTCGGGCCAAGGGAAAATCTTGTTTCGTTGTTTATGTTGAGGATCATCTTTCACCCATCAACCTTTTCTCTAGAATTAGCATTGGAAGATGAACGAAAATCTTGCCTATTAGATGAAAATCCTTTTTCGTTCCATTACTTTCACCTCTCACTCACTTTTCGCGAGAATTATCGCAGAACAATTACAAAATTGTATGGCCGCGCCGGGATTCGAACCCAGAATAGTAACAATAATAGCTGCGGGGATGCGCTTACTTTAGCCACATCACCACGCTATCTGTATGAAAGCGTTAAGTTATTTGTTCCACATAAGCTACTACCATTTGCATTGATGATGCCACGAAAAGACTCGAATATGAAAGAAAAAGAGCAAACCAACGTTTAGCGGCAATCGAAGTGAGCGAAAAATTGTTATCACTCTCCAGGCTGTTTTTCTTTCCCGAAAAGCGATTTCTCCCCGAAAACTTTCGTGAGGGAAAATCATGTGCTCCTGAGATTGAGTGAGCATTATGAACCCTGATTACAATGTTTATTATAAATAGCCATCATTTGATTTAGGGGTCCGAATTTCTTATAGTTTCTACGATGACTTCTACAGGCAAATAAAGTTCGATTTCGTGGTAACAGCAATTGTATCTGGCGGCAGCAATGGCAGCGGAACATCGTTAAGCCTGACAACAAACGAAGCGGAGGCCGCAGAGAAAGCTTAGGACATCTTCGAGCGCATCGTAGCCAAAGCCACCCGTAATAAGCCCTATTTGCAGCTGCAATACGCCTTTTCATCTCGCGGGTAACATCATTATCGCACGTCACCAATGTTCGCTACCACCACCACTAATGAACATGTACTTCGTTTTGCTGGTATTGGTCGTGACTCCAATCCTGTCTCCCTCTTAAAAGGCACAAAAGCCTCTTCCACGGCACGACGATCAATCCCGATAATATCGATATCGTCCGCAAATCCCAGGAGCATATGCGGTCTTGTGATAATGGTACCGCTTCTTTGCACACCAGCTCTCCTAATCGCTCCCGCTTATTAAGAATACGCTTTTTTAAACAAGTCGGTTCTTTTCAGAACCACCATTCTATAGAATAGAAGGTTGAGCCGAGACAAATTTTCATCAAAGTGCAAGTCATACTCGCTTGGCGACGGCGTCAGAGGGGGACGCTAAAAAAAAATGATTCGCATGAATTTTTGGTCGAGATTGTGATTTGGTTTTGTTTTTGCTATTTGTGATTGGGAAGGCGCATTATTGAAAATAAATCGGTTTTTCTCAGGACCAGTTTTCTATACAAGAAAAAGTTGATACGAAAATAATTTTCTTGGAAATAATAAACAGCAGAAAGATAATCGCAACAATGACCATAAGTTGTCCAACGTTTACCTTGAGGTCGTGTTTTCTACACAACCCTTCTGATTTTTCTCCATGATATAAGAAATTGCGTGTGACTGTGATCATTGTGAAAGATTGAATGTGAGAATTTGTTTAGTATTGTAAATGTGTGTGAGTGAGGAAAAGTACATGTAGTATAAAAGTGCAATTTATGTAATTTGCAGATCATTGCTGTTGCGGGCGTTGAGATTCGTTGTATTGAAATCCCTGTTTAGTCATCGTTTCATATAAATCGTTTTATCGTTCTTTACCGTAAGTTTGTTTTTTGCAAGGATGTTATCGACCATTTAGTAATTTGCGTTTTATCATTTAGCAGTTTGCCAATAGTACATTCCAGAGGCTATATTTTAAAATATGTTGTATGGTGAACTTCAAGTGCGAATGTTTTTCTACAACTTTACCTAACAGGTCGATGTTTGATTTCCACTATTAACGGAGTTAAAGTGCCAGTTGCAGTAACTCATACTTAACCCGTTAACGCCCAATGATCTATTTATAGATCAGAAGCGCTTAACGCCCAGTGATCTATTTATAGATCACTTACATTATTTATATCTGTTTGCAAGTTTTAGCTCAAAAGCTATACATGTCTTCGTCAATATTGTTCTATGAACTAATATCTTTCATATGGTGAACAATTTAAATCGGAACTGACTCACTAGGTGGCGTAGGCGTCCATAGAAAACTGAACTTTTTCATACAAAAATCAAGTAATGAGTAGTGAACGTCCAAACAGCATCCTCTATACCTCAAAACCTGACAAGTTAGCTACATGGAGTCTTCAGCAAAGTTGTTTAGAGTACCTTGGCGGGTCAAGAACTGATCCAAATAATTCTGAATTTTTGTACGAGGTGGCGCTAGTGAGCATCCAAACTTCTTCTACATAAAACATCAATCTGCATCTCAAGAACCTGACTAGTTAGCTACCCTAGCAGCACACATGTTCCACGAAGGTTACTGCAACTGATATGTGACCAGTTTTGGTCACAATCAAGTTGCTGCAACCATTTTTGTCTGAATTGTGCTGCTCGGGTATATAGAGTCTTCAGCAAAGTTGTTCAGAGTATCTTGGCGGTTCAACAACTGATCCAAATAATTCTGAATTTTTGTACGAGGTGGCGCTAGTGAGCATCCAAACTTCTACATAAAACATCAATCTGTATCTCAAGAACCTGATAAGTAAGCTATATGGAGTCTTCTTCAAAAATGTTTAGAGCATCTAGGCGGTTCAAGAAATAATTCTGAATTTTCGCATGAGGTGGCGCTAGTGAGCATCCAAACTTCTTCTGCATAAAACATCAATCTGTATCTCAGGAACCTGATTATTTAGCTACATGGAGTCTTCCGCAAAGTTGTTCAGAGTACCTTGGCGGGTCAAGAACTGATCCAAATAATTCTGAATTTTTGTACGAGATGGCGCATCCAAACTTCTTCTGCATAAAACATCATTGTTTAGAGCATCTTGGCGGTTCAAGAAATGATCGAAATAATTCTGAATTTTTGCATTAGGTGGCGCTTCTCCATAAAACATCAATCTGTATCTCAAGAACCTGACTAGTTAGCTATATGGAGTCTTCAGCAAAGTTGTTCAGAGTATCTTGGCGGTTCAACAACTGATCCAAATAATTCTGAATTTTTGCATAAGGTGGCACTAGTGAGCATCCAAATTTCTTCTACATGAAATATCAATCTGTATCTCAAGAACCTGATAAGTAAGCTATATGGAATCTTCAGCAAAGTTGCTTAGAGCATCTAGGGGGTTCAAGAAATGATCGAAATTATTCTGAATGTTTGCATTAGGTGGCGCTAGTGAGCATCCAAACTTCTTCTGCATAAAACATCAATCTGTATCTCAAGAACCTGATTACTTAGCTACATGGAATCTTCAGCAAAGTTGTTTAGAGTACCTTGGCGGTACTCTCTGATCCAAATAATTCTGAATTTTTGTACGAGGTGGCGCTAGTGAGCATCCAAACTTCGTCTGCATAAAACATCAATTTGTATCTCAAGACCCTGACTAGTTAGCTATATGAAAACAACGTTGCATCCTTCTACTATGCTCGCATCAATATCCGATAATACTCCACTTAGGTCTTCACACGATGAGTAAATTTCAACTGGGCCAGGAGCACGAATATCTCCATCCAATACTAGTTCCTCATCGGCGGAACTTTCGTCGCTGGATTGTTCTGGTGCTGGTGGCAAAGCAACTATCTCCTATAACTATGCGTACCAATTCTTATTGACCGATTTCGTAAACATGCTCAAGGAGGAATAGACGAAATCATTTTGTTGACGTTATGGAGGTACCGATTGAATTTGATATGATGTTCCTAGTTTACAGTCATATGTTATATTGGTTTCAAAGCAGCCATATTGAGCAAGTCATGAACGCCATGTCCGTAATAAAACCAAACAGTGTAGTACGGACCGTTATGTAGAGAAGACATCTTTTTCAAAGCTTCGAAACCACCACCAATGAAGTTTGTTTCGAGTGATCCGTGAGTGTGCGTGTGTTGAGCTGTTAGAAACTTTTTCAACAATGTGCGTCGCACAAAAAAAATGTGACGATGAATGAATTTGCTCCTTTATGCAATGTGCAACCAAATATTGTAGGGAAAAGTATGGGTGAGGACGAGAGAATGAGTGAGAGAGATATAGTGAGTGTGAGAGAGATAGAGTGAGAGACAGAAAGAGTGAAAGAGTGAGAAAAAGAAAGAGTGTGTGTGTGAGAGAGAGAAAGAGTGTAAGAGAGAGAGAAAGAGTGAGAGAGTGAAAGAGAAAGAATGAGAGAGTGAGAGAGAAAGAGTGAGAAAGGGCGAGAGAGAGAAAGAGTGAGAGAGAAGAGCGAGAAAGTGATATAGAAAGAGTGAGAGAGAGAAAGAGTGAGAGGGAGAGAGAGAGTGAATGAGAGGGAGAGAGAGAAAGAGTGAGAGGGAGAGAGAGAAAGAGTGAGCGAGAGAGAGTAAAATTTCCAATTACTTGTTTCGTTCTCGAGTCAGGCACAAAAATGTAATTCATTTGCACCTGCCCCCCCCCCCCTACCCAAGATGTAGAAGAGATTTCCAACTAGCATTTTTGCGTCTCCCTGCGTCTCCCAAAAACTACAAGATGCTCGTGCCGGTTATAATTGCTATCGAATATACTGCTCAATCGGTACAATATTTTTTTCATCATTTTCAGAACATAAAAAATTGTGACCGTAGATTTTCAATTAAATTATTTTAAGTTTATTATTTTAATGAGTTGAGATGTTCCTGAAAAAATCAAGTGATTATCATGAAAGTTAGATAATTCGGGTGTTAATGGGTTAATGATAACAAAATATTAATCATTTAGTATAAATTACTGCTACAAGCGCTTAAGCTCCGTTATTAATTATTTTAATAAATAAACAATAAACAAATTAGTGAAATTCAAAGAACGAACTTTTAGACAGTAGTGTAGAAAAACCTTCTCACTAGAAGTTCACCATACAACACATTTTAAAATGAATTATTGGCAAATTACTAAATGATAAAACGCAGATTACTAAATGATCGATAACATCCTTGGTTTTTTGATGGTTTGTTGATTTGTTTGTAATTAAAATTAATTGTTTATTTAGAATCGTCCGCTAGCCAATAAGTTTAGAGCAGAAGAAGGAAGTTTGTTTCATGAGGAAGAAGATGTGTATGTTTATTGTTTTATTTGTTTATGTTTGATTATTAAAGAAAATATATTTTTAGCTCAGCTAGTTCATCAACCCACTTGAGATCGTTTTCTTCCACCCGGAGGGTGTAACATAGCTCAAAATCTACTGCTATGTCCTACAAATACCCGTGCTGTGATGAAGGAGAGGATTTTGATGCTAGTGTCCAGTGTGAGAAGTGTAGAGAACGGTTCCACTATGGGTGCGTGGACATCGATGAAAGCAACGCGGAGGTTGTCTGGTTCTGTGCGAGCTGTCTGGGAGAAGATCGACCCATCCGAGCCTCGTCGGTATATGATATGAAGATAGTAAGACGGAGATTGGTAAGTCAGAAAGGACAAAGTTGACCAAAAGTCGCAAGGGGATGTACACTAATTACGTAAGCAATTTTTCTGGGTTTTTCAACGCCCCCTCCCCCCATGTAATTTTTTCCCATACAATTAATGTACGACCCCTATGACTAGGGAATTAGCGCAGGCCGATGAGATAGAAGTAGTCGATGACGTTGAAGATTCGACAAAAGTAAGAGATCAGGGACAGAAAAAGATAGGTGAGAGACACGTAAGCGGAAATGAAGACGCTACAGAGGATGATCCCGATGATTTGTTGCATGCGTTTTCAGACATGATTGGTCGGTATTGCGACCGCGTGAAACGTGCCGAATCTGTTCTGGTCAAAAAGACCAGTCGCGATCGTTGCATGAAAAAAAGATCTGAAGATCTTTTTCCGAGAAAGCTTCGGAGCAACGTGAAGCAATCGAAGGCAGAAGAAAAGCTGTTACGCTGGAATACCCGACGTTATTCTTCAAAGACAATCATTTGAAAAGGAAGTTATTGCCCAGTTTTCGGAGGATGAGTTCGATGCCATTCCGGAGATAGTCTCCACGAGAGCGAAAGCGTCGGAGACAGGACCATCTCGTTTGCAGATTGCGTCAAAAGTGTTTCCAAAGTTTAAGTGTGATGCCAAAGTTTAATGGTGAAGTATGGGAGTGCTGCTGAAGAATCCACTCAGCATCTGAAAGCTGCAGGATTGGCTGATCATCTTAAAAATCCTATTCTGATGCAGAGCTTTATCTAGAAGTTACCTTTGTACTACGCCATGGAGTGGGCGTGCAGCAGAGTGTCGATGAACGGTGGAAGACGTTAGAGCGTGGATCTTTATCTATGTTGCATGTACACCATGTGGTATAAGACAGCGCTGTACGGTGAAAGGTTGCCCAAAATTTCACAATCATTTGCTGCACAATGGATCGTAATTTGCTGGGTCATATCGTAAAACGCTGGAGGTTCAATGCCACAGTCATCGTCAACCGAATTCAACGGTGTCCTTCCGAATGCCTCCAGTGACCCTTCACAACGGATGGTGAAAAGTTGATACCCTAGCTTTGATCGTTACTAGCCGATGGACCGATACAACCACTGCAAATGTGTTGGACGAACAGCATTCAGCAAAAGGAGAAACAATCGAAGATGGTGAAGATCAAGATTTCGGCCAGAGGTTCTTTGGAGCTGTTTGATCTTGGACAGTCCAGATCTTACAGCTTCGCTTCCAGCGAGTGAGGGCAGAAGATTTTGATCACTTGAATTTAATTGACAACTTACATCTGATAGTCGCTTGAGTCGGAGGTTGGAAAGCCGGAAGAGCCTTTAGCTATTCGTTCCCAACTCGGCTAGACTGTGTATGGTCCTCGTCCAAGAGAATAAAAGCAAAAGTGAGACTGCTCGGAGAGCACAGATTGCGGCGGTGTCGCATAATGCCTAATTGATCGTGCGGCAAGGTCTTCCAGCCTGTACAGGGAAGCCGCCTAACAGTGGGAGAATGATGATGGTGTATGGTTGATGGATATGTAGTATGTACAATCCGAGGGCTAAGACGAAGTTGGGAGTAAACCATGTGCAGCTAGGAGTCGCCACAGGGTTTACGGGTGAGGGAATGTCGCCTTGGGTAATCCCGACTACCCCGAAAGGGTTACTAGCGTGAACGCACACGATGCGCAATGCGGTGAACGCAGTGACGTAGCCAGAAAATAGGTCTGAGGGAGGGGTTCTTATGGCAAAAATTGGAAGACAAATTCCTGTTAGAGCAAAAATTCATGTAAGGGAATTAGTTTCGGAGGAAACGCTTGCATTTGACGGAATTCACTAAACAATGTTTGTTTTCAAAATAACTTACGTCCAAATCGCAGGTCGGTCCTGAAATATGATTCTATGATACATTTACAGAGTTCTAGATGAAATCCCATATTTTTTTTTATTTAAAAAGAAGAAAAGATATGTCAATGAACGCGAACAAATGCTTTACTGAAATTTGTGTATAGAGCCTCTACATGATTACCTTTATTCATTGCTTCCAACGAGTATTGCGCAAATTCAAGCAGATTCGTGGTAGTCGAACGACCCTTGAAGCAATCGTGTTGAGTAGATGTGATTCTGTTTTTAATTTGAGAAAGTTTTTTTTCTATTTACAATTTACAAATTTTTGGAATACATGATAAAAGAGCTATACCGCGATAATCACAAACATTCGATTTTAAACCAGACTTAAAAATAGGTGTCAAATATGATCTTTTCCATAACTTAGGAAAGACTCCGTTTACAAGGGACATATAACCAAACAATGGGGCAGTAAACTCAGTAACTAAGGATTTCAGGAAGAGTTTAGGAATTCCATACGGATTATGGCTTTGGACGTATCTAAACCTTTAACAAAGTCAAAATTGTCATTTACATGGATTTGGAACAATCAGGAGAAAACTCAAAATATTTGCAATCATGATCGGTAAAAGCTTTCTGAAAAACATTCACAAACAGATTGCATATGCTAGCGACTCATTGCCTATGTTATCATTATAATACATACAAAATAGAAAACTTCTAGATTTAAATTTGAAGTTTACATATTTGAAAAAGTGTCTTGGATAAGATTTTATTTCATTCTCAGTTTTAGAGTTGCTTTCATCAAAAGCCATTTTAATAAATGACCTCAGAAGCGACCTGGTGCCATCGTCTCTAGTCCTCACTGAATCAAAAAAATTGGATGAAGTGAAACTGCTGCTGTTCAGTAACAGTGCAGAAATAAATTCACCTCCTTTACACAACACTTTGACAGACGAGCTATATGACCTTTCGACTACTGAGCTGTCTCCACAACAACAAGAACTGCATCAGCACCAACAACATCAACAACAAGAACAGCAACAACAATCTTTCCAAGACTCCAATGAACGGCAAAAGGCATCAGAACATCTACAACAACAACGAAATCAACAATCCCAGCAAGACGTGACCAATAATGCAATCATGGACCTGATTGCAGAGCATCGAGCCAAATTCTCTAAATTGAGCAATGAAGCTAAATCGAAAAAAGACCTTTCTTCCGCTGGTTGGCGGATGCTGGGAAATAAATGGTATTGGAGGCCAGACTGGTCGACATATGACAAGAAGCTGAATAGGCAAAAGCTCCAAGAAAAGCCGTTGATAAGGCTAGACGACGAAGGAAACGAAAAAAACAACAATCCGTTCGTATTAGCAACAAACCACCTGCAACTTTCAAAGATCATACTCAAGGACACAAGGGTAAAGACAAGGAACTACTTGCCATTGCTAAAGTTAAATTTGCCGGTCCACCCTCTATCACCGACCATCCTATCCCTGGTCTATCGGTCCCAAAACTGATTAATTTTAGAAAGGGTGAAACTATCAACCCATATCGAGCAGAACCACCAATTAAAAAAGAACAGCAACAACCAGAAAACTATCAACAGCCAACAACAACAACAACAACAGCCAGCACAACTTTCTTGCAGCAGTGAAAGCCGACTTCAAATGGATATCGAGCACCCTCCTCTGCTGGACCCAATGCGACCACCTATAGTAAGACTCACAGAGCAATCTGCTGCGTCTGATGATCGACGTTTTTTTAAAGCACGACTACGGGACCCAAAAATTATGGACATTGTGCGGATGTTCCTGTCATACTTGCACGACCAGCCACCTACAGTATGCATTCGTGGAACCACCAAAACCAGCGCCACTGCAATGCTAGCATCTGAAGGACTACCAACAGACTTACAACTATTGCGTCAAATTTTCCTGGATGTACACGAGGATCTAGGAATATCTCGCAACGACGCCTTGGCAGACCTTCAATCACACCGTTCGTTCCTTTCCAGTGAACGCACTCAACAACTTCAACGCACTAGGGAGGCCGCATATAAATTCTACAGCCCACCAAATTTTCATCGGCAATGACGCACTCTCCGGAAGTAACATTAACAAGTGAAGATAACACGCTACATGAAACATCAGAAGAGGTAAATATTTCGTCGACCGTCATATTTCCAAAAACTTCTTCGCCGAAACAGAATTCGACTGAAGTTCTAATTTATTGTCAGAATTTCAATCGAATGAAAAGCCCAGCCAAAATGAAGGATATATTTAAAAATTTATTAAGCTCATCCTTTTCGATTATTCTGGCAACTGAAACAAGCTGGGATGAAAGCGTTAGGAGTGAAGAAATTTTTGGAAGTAACTTTAATTTATTTAGAGATGACAGGAGTTTTCTAACGTCTCAGAAAAAGTCCGGTGGTGGTGTTCTAATAGCTATTTCAGCAAACTTTAATTCAGAAATCATCACAACAAATAAATTCAATGAATTTGAGCATGTCTGGGTAAAACCCATATAGCTGGAGAAATGCATATATTCGCATCGGTATATTTCCACCTAATCATGCTTGTAAGCACAACTATGAATCTTTTTTTGAGTGCGCTGAACAAATACTATCAGAACATCCACCGGAGGTTAAAGTTCACATCTATGGGGACTTTAACCAACGCAATGCTGACTTTATTCTAGACTCAGAAAACGAATGTATCCTACTGCCAGTCGTTGGGGATAACGAAACTTTGCAATTAATTTTTGACAAGTCTGCAAGTTTAGGATTGAACCAAATTAATCAAAATTGCTATTTGGACCTCTTGCTGACAAATTTCTATGAAGATTTCTGTGTAACATAATCTATCAATCTATTGTGGAAAAATGAAGCGTTGCACACTGCAATCGAATACTCGTTATTCATTCATGAACAACAAAGACCCAACGATTGTGAGTATGAGGATGTCTTTGAATACAATTTAGCGAACTATGGAAATATTCGAGGTAGGTTAAGTAGTGTAAACTGGCAAATAGTTTTAAGAAATGAAGAAAATGTCGAAGCATCTGTTAACACTTTTTACAGATTATTATCTGACATAATCTCACAAGAAACTCCACTAAAACGAAAACGACGTCATAACAATAATAAAGACCCAATTTGGTATAACCGGCAAATCAAGAATTTAAGAAATCGCAAGCAAAAGCACACAAAATTTACAAAAGTCATAACAGTAATGAAAATTTAGTATACTACTTGGACGTATGCGAATTACGCTATCAGTAACGCATTGGAAGATTACAATTCAAAAACTGAGAGCGAAATAAAGTCCTGTCCAAAGAACTTCTTTAATTACGTAAAAACAAAACTGAAATCTAATAACTTTCCATCAATTATGCATCTTGATGAAAACGCGGGGGATAGCTCGGAAAAGAACTGTAATCTTTTTGCAGATTTTTTCCAGGAAACCTATTCTACATTTTCTGAAAATGATCGTGACCACGACTATTTTGCATTTTTTCCAGACTTTTCAAATGATATTGGAGTGAATCAACTTCATGTCCATGACATTTTGCAGGCCCTACGTAGTTTAGATGCTTCGAAAGGTCCTGGTCCTGATGGAATCCCTCCTATATTTATGAAAACCCTAGCAGTGGAACTAACCACTCCATTATTTTGGCTATTTAATATGTCACTAGAATCAGGAAAATTCCCAAATAGGGTTTCTTACCCCATTCCCGGCCTAACATGCGTACGACTGCATTATTTAATTGATATTTATGACAGAAAGCAACTTTTCCTGAATTTTGTGGGCTGTATAATACTGCATTGGGGTTCACTTCTGCTTAAAAAATAGATATTCGTGCTAAATATCGTTCAAAAAAGCTTTTATTTGATTTAAATTAACGAGGTGCAGCACTCATTTCAGTCCTAGCGATTCCCATTCCGGCATACAAAAACCAGTTCAGCCTAAGCAAAATTTCACTCAATCTCTCAACATTTTACTCTCATTCTCTCTCGAAACGGTAGAAAATGCGACGTAAACAAAAATATGCACGTTCCTCGACAACAAGATGCCAGATGGTATTATTCATAATCATTCTTATTTGGTTGAGAAGATAAATTTACTCATCCAAATTTCTTCCATATACTTAAAAACATTATTTTTTTCACCTTTCAAAATCGAGAGAATTATGAATAACATGATAGCGTCAACTATTAGACAGTTTTCCTTTTAACGATGAAGGATCATTTTCATAATCCTGGCCTTTTGGCAGCACGGTGCGGCTAGAAGTTCTTGGGCCGAGGTGAATTTTTGTTCGGTTTGAGAATACATTTTAAAATGTATTCTAATATGTTTAAATAAGTTCTAGTGAAACGAACAAATAAGAATAATTGAAGTGCGTGTGTTTAGAATTATGGTGTGGTGATTAACAGCTTCAAGCAATGGTTGTATCGAGCACTGCGATGATTTTCAGGTAGGTGTTTATTCGATGATACCGTTTTGTAAAAGTGGAAAGAATCACTCCGGCTCAGTGGTGTGGCATCGGAGAGCAAATTTTGAAATCTACATTTTATTTTCTACAATTGGATCAATTAGGAGTAAAACAAGTGATTGAAAAATATTGAGTATTGTGAAAAAGAAATGGGAGACTTTTAAAATTATCAACCATAAACCTACGACTTCCAAACAGTATAAATCATTAGTTTTCTGTGCAGTGAGCCGGGAACCGGGTCCATAGGCCCAAGTAGTGATTTACCCTATATGGAAAAACTCATTTTTGATACCCATTTTCAAATCTGGAAAAAAATCAGACATACGTAATTATCGTGGAATAGCCATTATCTCTTGCATTCCAAAACTTTTTGAGGCCATAGTAAACGAAAAATTATTCAAACAAGTGAAAAACCGAATAACAGACGCACAGCATGGCTTCTTTAAAGGGCGTTCAAGTTCAATCACGGCGTGTTGTTGGGGGGCCTTTATGACAAAAAAATGAGCATCGCCAAAACTTTCACTACGTGAAAATATAGCTCTTAAGCTTTCATTTCGTGACTATTTGAAAAAAATCTACTCGTTATGTCTTGAATGTCGGAATCCTGTCGTTTTTTGAGCTCAAACAATCAATTTGAAATTTCTCAATTATCTGGAATAATTTCTACGAATTTCGCTAATTTTCATTTAAATCCAAAAAGTATAAAATTGAAACTAAACAAACACTATTAAAAATATTATTATTGGGTTCAACCCTTGCGAAGCAGTATGTTTGCTAGCCAAATGTTGAACTTAATAATTTTGGCTCCGTCATGCTTTTCCATATTTGAGCCTTTTAAATTAGGTTCAAAATAAAAGAACATGAAGAATATTCATTCCTTGCATTTAATTCATGAAAAATAGTTAAAAAAATAAATGACGAGTCAACTCGTGAGGGACTCGTGACTGGCAGCTGGTATTAGATTAGAATGCAGGTTCCATTTGGAAAGGAAAAAAAAAAGTTGTTCGGGACCCCCCGGTAGATTTTTTTAAAATACCCAGGAAATGAAAGATAAGAAGCTATATTTTCACGTAGTTGAAATTTTAGCCATGCTCATTTTTTTGTGATAATATTGTTCTACTGAACACGCCGTGTCAACTAATCTTCTTGCATTTGTTGACTATACCCTGAATGCAATGGATAAAGGAAACCATGTAGAAGCTCTTTATACTGACTTCAGTAAAGCATTTGATCGCATAGATATACCCATGCTTCTATTCAAATTGAAAAAAAAACTGGAATTGAGCCGGGACTACTCAAATGGCTTGAATCCTACTTAACTGATCGTCAATTGATTATAAAATTTAACAACAATAGATCAAAACCCATTCAAGCCACTTCCCGGTGTCCCCAGGGCTCTCATTTGGGGCCTCTATTATTCATAATATATGTAAACGGCATTTCCTTCATTCTTGACAAACTTAAAGTGTTAATCTATGCAGATGACATGAAGCTCTTGTTGGAAATAGGAAATAAAATGACCTCAACATATTCCAGAACGAAATATGCACATTCTACGAAGGGTGCAACAAAAGCCTATTGCAACTGAATGTAAAAAATGTAACCTTATATCATTCAGCAGAAAAAGAACAGCATCAAATCTCTCAATTACATTAGGAAACCAGGTTGTAGAGAAATGCGATAGAGTTAGGGATTCAGGAATTATCTTGGACTCCAAACCAGCGTTCATCGACCATTACAACACCATTATTCATAAAGCAAATAATATGATGGGTTTTATAAAACGTTTCTGCTATAACTTTCATGACCCATACACAATTAAAACATTATATATTGTCTGAAACTTGATTATGCATATGTACAACATGTGATAGATTTAGTTCGGAAAAGGTATTGGAGGGTAACCGCCCCTTCGGTGGGGTTTGATCCCACGACCCCAGTTCGCATGACAGGTGCTTTCCCTACTAAGCTACGAAGGACCTCCGTCGTCCACCGCAGCTTAGCAGGTACTGATGAAACCAAATTCCCAGCACCAGGTACCAGCCGATCTCTCGCAATACATTTTCAGAACTAACTCTCTCAAATGTATTTTTGTACACATCATGTCAACCAAGTAGGATGAGTATTTAGTATTGTCCGGCTCCTACACACTTGCTTCATCAGCAACGGCGCTCAATGAAGTAGGGTTGTGTGAGGTTGTGCCAGTTTGGTCGTCAGATCCCAACACGACCACACAAGCGAAGAGAGATCGCCACTCGAGATCAGTACATTCAAAGTTAATTGCCTATATGCCGGGTATTAAGCCACCCGGAGTGGAAATTAATTACTATGTCTGAAACTTGATTATGCATATGTACAACATGTGATAGATTTAGTTCGGAAAAGGTATTGGAGGGTAACCGCCCCTTCGGTGGGGTTTGATCCCCCGACCCCAGTTCGCATGACAGGTGCTTTCCCTACTAAGCTACGAAGGACCTCCGTCGTCCACCGCAGCTTAGCGGGTACTGATGAAACCAAATTCCCAGCACCAGGTACCAGCCGATCTCTCGCAATACATTTTCAGAACTAACTCTCTCAAATGTATTTTTACACACATCATGTCAACCAAGTAGGATGAGTATTTAGTATTGTCCAGCTCCTACACACTTGCTTCATCAGCAACGGCGCTCAATGAAGTAGGGTTGTGTGAGTTGTGCCAGTTTGGTCGTCAGATCCCAACACGACCACACAAGCGAGAGATCGCCACTCGATACTCATCTACTTGGTTGACATGATGTACAAGCCATTGAAATTCTGAAATGTAGGTTTCCTGAAATTGGATTGTGATAAGCTGAACATGATAATTCAGGCTGAAATATTCCACAGCGGGTGGCTTAATACCCGGCATATAGGCAATTAACTTTGAATGTACTGATTATATATTGCTTATGTAAGGTCGATACTGGAATATTGCAGCATTGTATGGTCTCCATTTTCAATAGCACACGAAGAAAGATTAGAATCAGTACAAAAACAATTCCTATTATTTGCTCTTCGTAAATTAGGTTGGACAACATTCCCACTTCCATCATATGAGGCACGCTGCAAGCTTATAAACATTCAATCTTTGAAAGAGCGTCGTGAAACTGCAATGGTTTCATTTATTAACGATATAGTTTCGCAGCGTATTGATTCAACAAACATTTTATCGAAATTAAATTTCTACCCACCATCTCGACAACTGCGTCATCGACATACATTTTTAATTAATCACTGCCGTACAAATTATGCAAAATTCGGACCTCTCAATCAGATGATGGCCATCTATATCAACATTGCGAAACTATTGACTTTACAATTTCTCGGCAGAACCTAAAAAAATATTTTGTCACAATTCGAAACCTACACATCTAAATTTACATTAAATCCCAAAATTAAACACTACTTAACCAAACTATTTTTATTTTTATACACTATAATACCGTTTTTATAGCATTAAGCAGGGTTGGGAAAAATCAAATTTTCAAAAAATAGAGGATGATCAAACTCACCCGCGATCTTACTTTTAAATTATCAGATGATAAAAACTCGCCAGCGATTAAGAATCGTTTGAAAATCGTATCTTGATTTGAAGCACTTACCGTTACATTTTGAACACTTTTTCCTTACTATCATGAAACCATAACGCCAAATAGACGATATAACGGGACTGTTGACAATTAGCTGATCATAGTAAAGATTAATGTTTGAATGGAAATTCTGTTTTTATTATCGTTTGAGTACACTATTTGAGAAGTTGTCGCCGGCGACAACTCGCCTACTGTTTTCACGTGAAAAGTTTTAACATAAAAATTGCAATCATTGTCGTCTGATAATGATTTAGCACAACACTAGCATTAAGAAAATAAAGAAAAACATGTATATTGTATATGTACTAGTCTACGTCGGTTGACGAAATAAATAAATGAGAAATAAATGAGAAATTGCTGAATTCCAAATATTTAGATATATGTCCATATTTTCTTGATTATTATGTTTCGTGTACACTTTATGTGCTTTTCGCTTTCAGGTTTCTAGGTTTTTTTTTATGTCCCTAGTAATCCAATCCGGATTTTTCAAACGAAATTGGGATCTACGTTTTTTAACCGGCATTTCTTCTATTTTTATTTTATAGTTATCTGCCGTCCCAAGCATATCTGTCCCATGTCGTTTTTTATCATTTTTGAGTTTTATGCACCAAACGTTCTAAATTAATGAATATTTTATTGTGAACAAATAAATGCATATAGTTTGTTCGAAAACTTGGCGAAAAAATGTCGGGTCATTTTGTCCCATTGTAGAATTTCCAAGCATAACTGTCCCAGTCCCATTGAAACAAATTTCATACAACATACAACAATCATTCAGAGAAAGAAAATGGGTAGTGGTATAGTTTCAATGGGTAAAAAAGGTTAATCCACCTAACATCGTTGATGCCTTTCTTGTACATCATGAAAATTGAAAAGTAATAATTGAAGTATATTTATATGATTTATATTAAAACTTAAGTGAGAATAGTCTTTCAGTTTTATTCACATTCTATGTATTTTTTTACATTTTTTCTTCTTTGCTTTGGCATTATCATTTTTGCATTCGTATATGATGAGGCTAACACGATAATACTTTTATGCCAACTTGCACCCGAAAATTCCGTGAGTCCAACCAAGCCACCTAAGCATCATCGCTTTGTAGTCGTGCTTCTAGGCGCATGGCTATAAGGTAGGCCCAATTAATTTACATATATACAAGATTTTTGCAATAGATTCGGAACGAAGTGACTAATCGATTTTCAATAGCAAACAATGGGGCCGAATTTCCCGTCGAGTGCAACTTATTACGAAAAAATGATCCTAAACATGTGTTTTCAAATGTTCATACACGCAGGTAGAAGTTTCCACTCGACACATAAGATGCTAATCTGAAATAAATTTCATAGGAATCATCAAACACCTTCGCAGTATTGCGGTATTGAGTTACCACGGAACGTGATTTTGATGCTTCTTCCAAAAATCCATCTGCGATGAAACATAATTATCCTGAATTTATTTCAGAATCAAATTTTGTATAGGAACCAATTCTCACTGTCCTTACCCTTATGTAAGGTATAATATCAGACACACTCGTCCCCATGTCAGCTTTTTTATACACATTTTTTTTCTATGGAGCGTAAGAGCCCCCTCCCCCAAAAGCTTACGTTATTAGTGTACGGCCCCTTACTACAATACGCTTTGAAAAGACCTAATGCATCTAATTTGAATCAGGTTATTATCCAGACCCAACTAAACTTTTGCTAAGCGCGAAGTAATCTGATGATGCTCTAGCTTCTTCTTCTTCTTCTTCTTCTTCTTCTTCTTCTTCTTGGCATTACATCCCCACACTGGGACAGAGCCGCCTCGCAGCTTAGTGTTCATTAGGCACTTGCACAGTTATTAACTGCGAGGTTTCTAAGCCAGGTTACCATTTTTGCATTCGTATATCATGAGGCTAGCACGATGATACTTTTATGCTCAGGGAAGCCGAGACAATTTCCAATCCGAAAATTGCCTAGACCGGCACCGGGTGATGCTCTAGCACTGGGGCAAATATGCTTGGAATTATGAATTTTGAATAAATTTCCCTAAAAAAAACAGTGTTTATCCTTTGAAACAAACTAAGCCATTAGAAATATACTATTTTCATCGATATACGTTTATTAATCAAAATTTCATGGGGCAATTTAGCTACAAACTGGAAAATATGTTTCCAACTTCAATCGCATTTTTCTCAGATGCATATTTTTTGACATGGGACAGATATGCTTGACACGGCAGTTATTCCATAGAAAATTTCAGTGCCGCTTTCTATGTTCGTTTCATTCCTAAATAAAGTTTGCCAGTTTACACTGCTTAGTTTTGATTTGATATTAACAAAGAGTAGCCATCGAGTAAGTAAGTGCAGTGCGTGTTCAAGTCGTCGGAAAAGTAAAAAAATATATATCTTGTGCTCGGTGGCTCATGCGCAGCGCATGTATTGCGCTTTACTCCGGTCCCAGCTCCGGTCGCAGCAAGAGCGATCTTCAATAGTTTGCAGTAGCCATCGAGCAAATGACTACAGAGTGCTGCACGTCCGTTCGGTCGTTCAAAACGCGATTGTCCTCAGTTTTCATATGCCACCGGGCGTGCATGGTTTAATTTTTTTCTCGTCGCGAGACAGCTGATTAGTGTTGTTTCCCATCCTATGTATCGCATCCCTTACCGAAGTGAATCCAGATAAATCATCCTTAGTAACTGAAACGATATCCTATCCCAAGACAATCGTGAAGATGCAGAGATACATACTCGATCTCTAGTAGCTACGAGAGTCGGACTAACAACCCTTCCCTTTCTATATGACCGTTAGGATGTGGACGGCGCCGTTATTGACTTTAAATATTTGAGCTCCGCAACGTGTACATTGAGAACGGGTAGCTAATCCCAAGCCCCATTTATTGTGTTCTCTGTACAATTTCGCAAGTTCAGTCAATCACGGAGTAGGAACTACGAATTGTGCGGTCGTAATGCTCATGATCATGCTTAGTTTTGATTTGATATGAACAAAATTTGCTGAAGGGTAACCAAAGATTTCCTTAAGTTCGTATTCCGAAAGCGATTTTTTTATGTATAAACAGTGAATGTTCATAGCAGTGTGAAAATCCAGGTAACAATTTTGCTGATTTTTCACATGATTAACTTCAGGAGGTAAGCAAGATAAAATTTGTTCAGCAGAAGCAAAAAATTTATCATATACTTCTCTATGGGCATTGTTTGGAGATGCAAAAATATGATTTTTGTTGGCCATTGTTTTTTTAAGCTACACTTATTCTCATATTCTCATATTCTTCACATTTTGATGAAGGAATAAAGTCACACCCATAATAACAAATCTGGCAATCATTGTATAAAATCTTGGTATATACAATTCTATAAGCTTTTTATTCAAATATTGTATTAAAATAATACAAATCTATATTATTTCAATACAAAAATTGTACTGAAATTTTCCTAAATTGTATATGCTAAATTATTATACAGTTTCTGTAAGGCTCTTATGCAGAATTGTATTAAAATCTGCCATCCGCTGGAATTTATTGTTATTGTATTAATGGCTACTAGAACACCACCACCAGATTTTTAGCAGAGAATTGACGATTGCGATCATCCCTAAAAACATTGTAACTGTTTACCAAAAACTTCATCGATCGCTTTTCACACATTCAACTCAACTATGGCTAAAATTACACCAAACAAACAACTTAAAATCTAATGAACCTGGAATTGCGAAAAACCTAAATGCGTTAAATATTTACGTTTAGATATTCGCATTTTATGACAATAGTGTCATCGCAAAGCAAAAAACAGCATTTTAGGCAATTGGTTGAAATCCCGAAAAAACATAAAATATTACAGTTTTCACCCTTTCAGTCGGCAATATTCTTGGTAGGGAAATGGTTTTGAGGACCTCTCTGTCATGGATTTATACACCCAACCGGTGTGGTTGCTAGATTTTCTAACAATTCTGTATAAGAATCTACCAAAACCTGTATAAGAACTGGGCATATGCGAAATTGCTAGATTCTTATGCAAGTAGTGTATAAGAATCCAACAATTTTGTAAGCTTTTCTTACAATATTTATACAATATAGCCATGCTGTCATGGCTTAAAAGTTTTTAAAGGTACCTAGTTAAAGAAATGGAATTCTAACAAAAGGAATATTTTTTGCAAGGCTTAACCTCCGTTTTCTACTCATGGTTCACTGAGTCGAAATTGCAACTCTTGAAGGTATTCAATAATTTACTACTCAAGATGTGGCCAAGATGCTGGGACCCGTAGCTGTCTGTGAGTCCACCTTGCTGTGCGTGCGTGTTCAGGGGAAGCTGCGCCTCGATGCAATAATCGGAGCTGAAATGGAAACAAGACCATAAGATGCGTATGCTGACGTCGTCGTCGTCGTCGTCGTGTTCGCCGTTGGGCGCCTTATTTTGAGCCCGCATTTGAGCTGATGGCCAGGTACAACCTTCCCTGCTGACAGCCCGGTCGGTGTCGGTGCAACAGTCCGTCGGTGGCCAACGCCAAATCGATTCCGGTCCATGCCATATGTTCTGTCTGTTTGTGTCTGGCTAATGTTTGTCTCCTCAAAGTCTACCACTCGGTGAGAGAAGCAAGCAACCAGCCAGGCCAATCAGCGGCAGCAGCAGCACCATGCCGTGGAGGAGAGCTGTTAGTGAGGGGAAGTAGACGACGACGGCGAAGCAAAAAACGATCCGTACCAACTTAATTATGGTAAATAGTGCTTAATTTATTCACGCAGGCGCTGATTGCTTATTATACGGCGTGTAATCTTTAAATTTGTGTATAATTTAAATTTGAATAAAGAGATTTATTCTGCTCCGCCGTTTGCCGTTGGTGCCCAGAAGTCGAGCAGTGGCAGTCTGTGAAAATAAATAAAACAAGATCGGAAGCAAATAGTTGTGGAAAGTGACCTTAAGTGGATGACGTCTCGGTACGAGGGGCGAAGTAATGAATATTGATATGGTTGCAGCGGGTTCGTCCTTGAACTTGACTTGCGCTTTCTCAGCGGTGTTTGAATATGCAGATTGTTTGTTGTGGTGGTTTTCTGGTGACACATCGTCAGGTATTTGGAGCATGATTTGTGGGAATTTTTAATGACAGCAGATTCTAATTGGAAAACCGATTATTAATGGCTATGGTTGAGAAGAGATGGATCGTTTCTCATTAAAGTATCCTATGAGCGGTTTGAGGGAGAACCCTTTTCGTGAAATTTGAAAATTTCAAATATTATACCTCATTTGCACACAAACTAATAAAAAGGCGATACTAACGGAATAAAGAGCTAAAAACTCTAGGTTCAAAAGCGAAATTTCTCAACATTATCCACCATTCTCAGTCATATTTATAGTATTAGAAACCCGTGACATCATGACAATTTTTTATATTCTACAAATATATTTTCAGATTTTTTCCGTTTTTCAATCTCGTTACTTTTAAATATAAAAAAGCCCTTATATTTTTTTGTGAAATTTCACAAATTTTTAATTTTTGGTGAAAAAATCAGAAGGGTTATATACAAGATACGACCGTCCGACGTAAACTACGTAAAACAGATCATAAGATAATTATTTTGGTTAGAGCCTAGAGTAATTGAAATTTTGACTCTCTTATGCTTGAACGATAACCTTTGTTGTTTTGGTGAACCTCCTATATTTTCAACTGAAATAGTGTTAAAATAAATGAGTACGAACAGTTTGAAGTTTGTATGGAAATGACTATAGAAATCGATCCATATGTGAGAGATCGTTTCGTGAGGCGCATTATTAACTATTTAGGGGGAGATCTCCCAGCGCCGGACACCTCCCAATACCGGACACTTCTTAAAACGACACTACTTTGAGAGGTCCCTCCTTCATCTTATCAAGTACAAAAGAAAGCTATTGAAAAGGCTTCTAACGGCAAGGAATATCAGATCTTCATGTGATAAACTTGGTACAAAATTTGAAGTTGATTCTTCACACCTGTTTTGTTACACTTACTTCAATTCAATTGTTTCTTCTTGCTGAGAAAGCCACAAAAATTAGCAGAAACAAAAGTTGCAGAGGACATTGAAAAACGTGGGAATGTGGATTAGGATGTAAAAAATTTAGCTGAAGAGTCAAATAAGCTCCACTAACAATTTTTAATTTGTACGACTTAAAGCACGTGAATAATATTACTATTCTGAATGATGTCTTTACTCATGTAACAGGAACTTAGTCACATTTAAACATGATGCAATAGTGTCCGGTACTAAGAGACATTTTTCTGAATCGTAAATTTTTCTTAAATCGTTGAAAAACGTGTCCAAATGATCAAATATAGTTTGTATGAATCATCAATGGTCGATAGTCGTATTTTGTGTTTCTTTCTTCTATCTATTCTTCCTTTGAGGCAATATAACTCACGAAGAGGATGACAAATTTGCGAGATTTCCTCACTAATCGATTAGTATTGGGAATTGGGATCAGCTGTGTTTCTATATGCAAAAGGTTAGTAATTTTTAGGAAAAGTTGGGAAAATTGTCAAAATACAATATTAGGGCGAGTTTGGAGAAAACCTAATGCGGTCGCTCGAAAAATGATATAGAATGCGGCGTCGCAATCAACACAGAAAATGACATTTCGAACGTTAAATGTAAAAACCCGAACAACGCAGGGTACGTTCTGCTAGTATGGTATAAAAGGAAACATGATCCGGATAGTTAAAGTTTTTTTTTTGTTAAATGGCTTATGTGTCCGGCACTGGATGATTTCCCCCTGAATATAATCAACCCGAAGATTTCGTAGAATATTTCTAAATCTGTAAGGCGATTGTTGTTGCAAACCGATCGGATTTTGGTAAGCAAAGTTATAAAGAAAATAAAAATGCTCATTATTGATATGTTATTCTTTTACGTGCTCAATTGAATTTCGATTTAGTATTTCCTTAATATTTTTTCTTGCAAGCAGCGAACTGTTTTGCAATAAAGACGATTAATTCACTTGCTAAGTTTCCTATGTTGCCGACGTACTCATATATTTTTAGATATTAATGACCAACGTTGCAAAACGGTTTTCCGAAAAAATTACTGTTTTCATTGTAATTCTTATAAAAACTTCGAACCGCGCGTGCGTGCTTAGTCAAATTACAACCATTGGGATGTTGGATATATGGGGTCGGGAGGTAGCGAGGTTTGTTTTGTTAAACGTTTTGCCACGTGTAGTGTGTAGTTTTTCCGCAAATCATGTTCGATCGCACACCAATTCATTTATGTTTCGAACAAAATTGGCGTAACTTACTATATATGAAAATTGTTGGATATGACAATTTAAAATTTCCATTTAAAAACACCAAATTTATTATTCCGCAGTGGTAATGATCTGTAATGATGCCTTTCTCCGATTGTTATTCGTCTTAGAGTGATCAATGCATCTCATAGTTAATTGCCTATTAAATGGGGATTAAATGTTATTGAAGTGCTATTTTAAAGGGATGGTGCCTAAATAGTAGGATACACGTTAACATTCACCTACTCAGTAACTGAGTAAAATTGCATTGCTCTCTCTTTCTATCCCACAGAAATTTTACTCAATATCCGTCAAAAAAGTTGATAATCAAAGTTGATAATCAATTTTAATATTCACCTCTTGCTAACATGAACATGTCCAGCATCTGTAGCACTTTTTCATAAAAAAACTACTTTTTTGCTCCGACCGCGGTCACTGCTCTGGTTCTATTGTTGTACTTTTTGTGCGAATCACCGCACAAAAGTAGAGCGCAAGAACCAACTGCAGACGGCGCGCGGTCGTAACAAAACTATGAAATTTTACTGGGTTTTTAAAGATTTGGAATTTTTAATGTTTTAACGTTGATAATCAATAGTTCCAATGGGCTTAAAAAATTGCTGGAGAGTTACCGATTCGATTGATAATAAAATCTCGAAAATCCATTGAAAGATAAAGGAGCTATTAGCGTTTGAAATCTATCCTAATTTCGTGACGGTCTCGAATTTGGAAATTTCCGTTTTACACCCTGTATCAGAGTCTTCCCCTTAGACGTAGTTTACGTCAAAAGAAAACCACGGTGATGGAATACTCCATTTAATCTATGGAAGGCATCCATGTGCAAGGGAGAGCATACGCTACACGAAATGATGTCAGATCACAAATAAATCTGTAGAACTTTGCTCGAACATTATCAGATTGTATCCAGTTGTATGATTGGCGTTACATACGTATATTGAACATCAAAACAAAACCCCGGTTCATTCCTATTTGCCCAATCTTCTAGTTCTAGTCTGTCTCTTACAAAGTCAAATCTTGTTTCATAAAAAACAAGTCACAAGCGATTAGTGCCTTTGCTCAGGTAGGAACACATATGAAATTATGAAAGCGAAAAAAAAACAAGTTCCACCACGAATCGCTTCATTCATGAAATCAGCCATCAGTAGTAACGTCAACTCCAGCCACCAAACAAGGAGTGTCAACTGGCAGCTTGGCAAAACCGTGGTCACATTTATGGTAGCAATTTAGGACGGTCTCGGGTCCGAAATTAAATGGGAAGGATAATAAAAAATCCGAAAGATAAAACAAGAATAAATCCTGACAGTGTCTCTGCCGTTTTCGTGCCTGCACTCCTCGCGCTTAGGAAGTTGTGGTGTGTACAGCTTCGGTGCTTCTTCGCCAGTACTTCTGAAACTCGCGCATTTGGAGTGTCACCGATCTGCAAAAGCGCTGTCGCCGTCATCGTCGTTGCCATCGTCGCAGTCGACATGCATACCGGAAATCTATAGAAACGTGCTCTGCCGAATGGGTCACAAGAATAAGTCGTACGTGATCTAACATAAGCGATGGAGACTTTATTAAAAGATTAAATCCACCTTCCACACACATATGTCCGACTGGCTGGTCGGAACGAGCACAAGGCATCAACGAGACCGACAGATCTGTGCCAATTGATGAGGCTTCTTGTCGCCGGGACGGCTTGGGATCTTTACAATCAGAAACGTTTGAAAGAATTTGTCACAAAATGCTTTCGTTTTTCTTGTAGATCCACTAATGATGCAATCTCATGTAGCAGCTCTTTCCTACTTCCAACAATTGAAGCAGACCCTTCTTAATCCAGGAACTCGGAAAATCTACCTGATCCCAATTATGCTCGCCGTCCGCCACACTTGATTCTGGGATAACTTGTTCGTTTTTGTGCAACACCTTTCAATTTTAATTTTTCGGAGAACACCAAACGTGTGGAATTTATTTACATTTCCATCGCGAAATCTCACTCGCGAAGATCCCATGTGCCTTTAGTCCGATACAAATTATCGCTGGGATAGCGCCACCGCAATGTGACTAACCACCGCGGAATTGCTAGCTCGGTATATGTATGTACATATGCAGAGTTGTTGAAACGGCCGTACATATATGTGGCGAGCAAACGAGGCGAAAGAGTAGAAGAAATTAATAAACATTTTACCTTCTGACATTTCAATTAATACACGACAT
Source organism: Armigeres subalbatus (assembly GCF_024139115.2). Classification (NCBI taxonomy): domain Eukaryota; kingdom Metazoa; phylum Arthropoda; class Insecta; order Diptera; family Culicidae; genus Armigeres; species Armigeres subalbatus. The sequence goes on from NW_026941834.1 coordinate 175,120, forward strand.
AAATTCAATTAAACTGTGCTTCTTTTTTCTCTCTCGTCTGTTGCTCGGAGCTGCTCTGCTAACCATGAATGGGCAGTGTCTCGGTGGAATTACTACTGTTCTAGAATAGGGAAATTCTATTAGTATGAATAGCATCCGCAAGAAAGCGAATCAGAAACGTTCCATGCCGAATTCAAGTGTACACGTTAAAGAGGTAATATGGAGACATTTGGCTGGATGATTTCGATCATTATATGTAGTCAACCATATTTTTGATATTCTTCCTTTGACATTCCTTTGATTTTAGGATGTAGCTCAACATAACATAAAATATGACTGCCACACTACAGGGGTTAGATAAAAAGGTTGAGATAGACAAAAAATTGTCGAAGTTCAAATCAGCATAACTTTGCGTAGAATTATTCGATTTTGATCAAACTGGGTGCATTGGACGCGGAAACTCTTCTAGTATTCTGGCCCAATGCAAAACCTCTGATTGGCCCTTGGCCGACGGTGGTGTTCCGGGTTTTCCGAGGGTTTGTTAAAAATGCATTTTTCCTGCTGCTTGTTATTTTATAAGACGTTTGCTGCCATCATGTTTTATGTTTTCCCCAGAAACTAGAACTAATATGCTGACCAATGCTGACTGCAGATCGAAAAATCCGTTAGGTATACGCAGAGATATGGGCATTTTCGTGAAAACGATACGGGATTGGCCATACACCCTGGACAAATGTCACTTTCGCAGAACTTCCGGAACCTGTTACAAATTGGCCAAAGAGTCTTACAGTCCTCACAATACATCTCTAATAAAGATCCTATATTCATCGTCTTGGGAAAACATGAATTTTGACGACCATATATGCATGGTTCCAGATGGTGCCAAAACTGGCCCCTCCTGGAAAGCCCATGGAACCTGCTATAAGGGTGGCAGTGGACACTATCATTCTGGAAATGTTTCTGTAATCATCGTCTCGCAAATCCATGAAGTCAGATACTCATATTTGCATTATTCCGATCGGTTATCATTTCATCATGTTCCCGGTACCATTTTTTTACGGAAATGGCCGTATCTCTGTGTAGTTTATATGGATTCTCGATCTACAGCCACCATTGGATTAGTTCTAGTTTTCGGAGAAAGCATAAAACATGATAAAAGTTAACGTCACATAAAATGACAAGCAGTGGAAAAATGCATCTTGAACATACCCTCGGAAAACCCGGAACATTTCCGGTGGCCAAGGACCAATCTCAGGTTTTGCAGGAAGACAGTATACTAGAAGAGTGTGCGCTTCTGATGGTCCTGGTTTTATCAAAATCGGATTATTATACGCAAAGTTATGCTGATTTGAAATTCGACTTATTTTTACCTATCTCAACCTTTTTGTCTACCCCTGTATATAGATTTAAGGTGAAAAATAATTTGACAATAAGTTTATAAGAAAGCAATAAAATGTAACATAAAAATCCTCATTATTACGGTTAAATTTTATCTTCAGTGTTTGATTTGCGTTCCCTATAAATTATCTTCCACTATAAATTATCTTTCTTGAAGCTGATTCTAGGCTTGAGTTCTTGTTCTACGAATTATTTGTCGCTCCGGCTTGGTGCCAGCTAGAGAGTGCATTTCCTGCCTATTTTGTTGTCCCGGGATTAGGGATAGAAATTTTCGCATTTCTCGGGATTTTTTTGTGATATTTAAGAAATGAGGTCCGAAAACGAATTTCTTAGTAGTTAACGTTTATTACTTAAAACAAATTACTAGAAGCTTGTATCATTGTTACATCGATTTGATTTTTTGAAAGTATGATTTCAAGAAGCAAATACTGTTGATGCTTTCATCGGAAAGCAATGTTCGTTTTTTCGAGCAGATATTGGCTGAGTTAGATACGCTCGCTATCGAAAAATAGAGGTTGGCTTGATTGACTTCAACGGTTTCCAGATTTTTACTTAACTTACGTGGAGTTCAAAAAGAAACAACTCCTTCGTGATAACTTAAAAAAAATCAACCGTTATTGAACTTGTCTGTTTAGGATTAGCAAACTCATTTATGGCGCATTCCAGTTCTTCATGCATACTAGATGGGTCAGCTTCTCACATCTACCGGAAGGTTCAACTGATGACTCAACAGAAGACTCCGCATCATGGAAATCACGAAAAAGTCGCACTCCTTGTTCCTTGAGAAATCTCACTACTTGTGCTTTGGATGAGTGTTCCAACTCTGAAGCTAACGATGAAGAAAGATCTTGCAGGAATTTCAATGCTTGCAGTAAATAAAGCTCAAGCTGCCTTCTGCAGATAGCAGGGTAGCGTCACGTCTACCTAGTGCTTCCGATGCCAACCTTATTGGCTGAAGGGCTTCGTAAAGACTTTTGGCTACCTCAAGATCGCTATCAAGATCGTAATAAGATCAGGAATTCCTATTTCGGTCAGTGTCGTTTCAACCATCGTTTCAGTTGAATTCCACCGCGTTTTAACATCAAGCAGTAGTTGAAGTGGCTTTCGGAAATCTCTGGTGATTTTTTCCTGCAGAATCCCAGTTTTGATGGGTGATTCACGGAATGTTTAAGGAAGGCGGGGGAAAAATTAATTTTCAGTTCATGAATTTGGCAAATTGGAACACCTAGTGGTGTATTCATCTTGGTCAGGCGTAGATTTCAAATCTTTTCCGTGCTTATTCTTCAAATGTCGAAGCAAGCCGCTGGTGGAAGAACCTTAACACAGCAAGATTTGTTGGCTTTTCTGACATCTTGCTTTTTTGCGATCTCTGGGAATTTTCCCAACGTATTTGCAAATTTCCGCCATGACCTTAGTAGATAATTTCAGGTGTAATATATTGATATCAATACAAACAATGATTTACCTTAGTTGAAGAGACAGAAACCAATAATTGAATGACAACAGCTCTATAGAAAAAGTGCACAGCAAACAGCACTGACTGTGAGCAATAATGAATGAGACACTGACAGCCAAGGCGCATTCAAATATAATGTGCGTAGATTAAGGAGGCGAAGATACTAACACGGTTACACAAGGAAGTTATCGATCATTTAGTAATCTGCGTTTGATCATTTAGTATTTTGTCAATAATTCATTCCAAAGACCTAATATCAAAATGTATTGTATGGTGGACTTTTAGTGTGAAGATTTTTCTACAACTCTTCTTAACAGATCGATGTTCGAATTCCACTATTAAAAGAGTTACATTGCTAGTTGTTATACTTATACTAAATGATAACAAAATGTGCAATAATTTAGTCTAAGCTACTACTACTAGCGCTAGACCCATTATTATTGAAATGTAAACAACGAACCTTTGCACTAGAAGTCCACCATACAACACATTTTGAAATTCAGGCTCTGGAATGAGTTATTGACAAACTACTAAATGATCGGAGGCAGATTACTAAATGATCGACAACATCCTTGCGGTTACATTTGTTTACCTATTATTAGGTAATTTTTTTCCTGCTATATATTTTCTTATGCATAACATTATTAAATATTCGGTATTCGCGAGCTCCAATGCGATATCTGAAAAAAGTTTATCGTATAATTTATGATGATTTCATTTATGTTGTATAAATAAGAAAGAAGCTACAAAAACGGGTATGCGGTAACAGGCTCAAAACAATTATTTATTGCACTTCACAAAAATAGCCTACGGAAATAGCGGAAAAGTTTTTCACACTAAGAAATTAGAAGTTGGACTTTTTATTCCTCACTACTTATTTCTCACTTTTCAGAAGCATTTCAAACTACCCTTTCTGACAATCAAAATTTCACCCTAACAGCATTTTCTACCAAATAATCTATTAGGAAAACAGAAATTTTCGACCAAATGATTTATATTGCCAGACAACATTTTCCGCCAAATGACCCTCTCTTCCAAACGACCATTTTAACATCATTGTCGCCCAAACGACATTTTGGACCAAATCACAAGCTCAGCCGGTTGTGTGTAAGTAGTTTTCGGGCACAAAACGTTGTTGCCCTACACCCAAAAAACAAATTTTACAATTATTGTATAAAATCTTCGAAAATAATTATGTAAGGTTCTAATACAAAAAATGCAAGCTTTATATACAGATACTGTATTAAAATAATAAAAAAAATTGTTAGATTTTAATATAATGGTTGTATTTAAATTTTCCCGAACTGAATCTGCTAAAATTTTATACAGTTTCTGAAAGGTTCTTTTATGCAGAACTGAATTAAAATCCGTTGGTTGGATGTAATAATCTTTTCGGTCCAACCAAATAGAATTCGGCTAGATAATTTATGTTATTAGGTCAAAAGGTATTCAGAAACATGGGTGCATGGAATACAAGATTGAAAGCGTCCATATTATTATTATTATTCTTTATATAAATCGTAACTCAAGAACACTTATCTTAACTTGTTATAAACGTGTTTTGATTTTAAATACTTTAGTAGACCTGTGCGCTGATTTAAATTTTACCGGCGGTGGTGGTGGGTCTGCAGCTAGAGGTGCGCGCCGCCGCGCCACGCCGCCGCCGCCGGCAGTTTTGCATCGGCGTGCCGCCGTTTTAAAATTTGCCACGCCGCTGATCTATAGTTTTCCACGACGATTCAAATTTAAAGAATTCCGCAGAATTTTCAGTGGAAATTTCGGAGATTCAGTGGAATTTCCGTAGAATTTTCTGATTGATCTCTAAAACATCACGTTGAAACTCCAGTGAAGTTTTTGTGAAGATACCAATGATTTTCTTGAAAATTCCGAACAATTTCTTGTTGAAATTTAGAAAAAGCTTTCCGTAAAAACTAAGAAAAAAAACTCATGTGGAAATTACGAAGGATTTCCCGTTGAAATCTAAAGAATTTCTCGTTGAATTTTTGTACGGAAAAGGATCATTTGGCAGAAAGCCATTTGGCCGAAGACTACAAGGCTGAAAGTTGTTTGGTCGAATGGACCATTGTGTAAAATCTATCTAGCTTAAAGTTATTTGGCCTTTGTCACTCGGTCGTACAGTTCATTTGGCTGATAAAAAAAATCGGTTGGGCGAATAGCTCAATCGGCCGAATTTGCCCTTTGGGCAAAATGACATTCGGCCAAAAGTGTCGTTCGGCTGCAGTCCATTTTGCTTATTTTTAAGACATTAACGGTAGAATATTTTGAATTTCTCCGGAAAGATTGGATCAACTTCTCCAGATTTTTTAAAAAGTTTTTCCAGAACATGATTTTGAAAATTATTTTCACATTTTCCGGAACTACTTTGAAGTTTTGAGAATTCTTTGAAATTATCAAGAGGAGCAACATTGTTTGAAATTTCAGAGGAAAATTCTTCGGATTTTAGATGAGAATCTTTTCAGAATTTTCACGGGAAGTTAACAATATTAATTTTTACAGGAAAATATTCTTCAAAATTTACACAAAAAATCCTTCATAATTGTAGGAGCTTGTGACTGGTAAAAAGGAATGGTTCTACGTTGAATTTCTCAATCTAGATTGTTTAAGACGACTAGACTAGAGCCAAAGTTAAAGCAGACAATTCTTCGGAATATCCGCGGTAGACTCTTTGGAATTCTAGCGACGAAAGCTTCTTCAAAGTATCAGCGGAAAATTTTTCAGTATGTAAATTTCAACAAAAAAAAACCTTTGGTTTTAACGGAAAAATGCTTGAAATTTTTAAGAAATTTCTTTGAATTTCTTGAGAAATTCCATTGGCCGAAAGGTACACACGGCCGAACTGGTAATTTGCCGAAAAAGACGTTTGCCCTAAGGGGTCATTCAACAATGATGTCACAGGTTTTGGGGGGCAGGGGGTCCAAGATTTTGTGACAGTACGTATACTAGGTATACAAAAAAGCGTGACAGGGGGAGGGTAGGTCTAGAAACATCAAAAAGTAGTTGACGTCATATTTGATCGCCCCTAACAGGTCGTCTGTAGAGGGGTGCGCCGCCGCGCCACGCTGCCGCCGCCGACAGTTTTTGGCATGCTGCCACCGCCGACAATTTTGCATCGGCGCGCCGACGTTTTGATATTTGTCACGCCGCTGATTTATAACTTTCCACGCCGATTCAAATTCAAACAAGTCCGCAGAATTTCCCGATATATGTATATCCCCAACTCATAACGTTGAAACTCCACTGAATTTTTCGTGAAACTACCAACGATTTCCTTGAAAAAAACTAAGAAGATCTTCGAGTCCAAATTCCGAAGGAATTGCCGTTGAAATGCAAAGAATTCCTCGTTGAAATAGAATTTTTGAACAGCGAAGGGTCGTTTAGCAGGAGGTTCATTTGGTGGTTTTGCCAAATATGAAACCGTTTAGCCGAACCCCATCTAGCCTAAAGTTTTTTCGCCGAAAATGTAATTTGGATGTAATCTACATACGGTCGGAAATGTCGTTCGGCCGAACAGTTTGGCTGAAAAAATCCGTTGGCTGAATAGCTCAACTGGCCGGAATGGTCGTTTGACAGAAAGAACCATTTGACCGAAATGGGCATCCGGCCAAAAGTGTCGGAGTGTTTTGCAGAAAGGTCATTTTCGTGCCAAATGCCTCTTTCTGCAGAACAACCATTTCTACCAATCGACATTTTCAGCTAAACGATTTATTTGACAAATCCACATTTTCGGCCAATCGATCATTTCTGCCAAACGACAGTTTCAGCTTACTAGGGCAAACAACTTTGTTGGCCTTTTTAGTTCCACCAAATCGTATTTTTATTTTTTTTTTTATTTTTTATTTATTTATTTTTTTTTGTACTGTTCTCCCATGGATTAGGAAAACCACCTGGAGGGAAGCCCCTTTCAAGCTTTTTCCTCCAGCAGGCACCAAAACCTCTCATCTTTTCTCAAAAACAAGTTATTTTCACAAAATTACAATGCCATTTTTATATATCAGTATGATCGGTGAAGGATGTTAGCAGCGTTGGCGTGATGAGTGCAGGCGGTGGGTGGCAGGTGGCGGGTAGCGGTGGGTGGCGATGGGCGGCGGCGAGCTATGGAGGCGGATGACAAGTATAAAATCGTATTTCTCACATTAGTAAGTGACAGAAACTGGTGGTGATTTTTGATTTTGAGACGTTGAGTGCTCGAAGAACTTAAGCTCCCAGTGAGATTAAGATATCTCTTTGAAGGGAGCTTTAAAAAATGGTTTCCGAGTATTGCACTGGATTCGCTGGTCTACAGTATGTAGTTTTCAAGGTGGTTTTTAATCCATAATGTTACATTTCGTTTAAAAATTTCTACCAAATTATATTTTTGGTCAAACCATTTTGGACAAACGCTCAGTTCAATTCCCAATAGAATTCGGCTTACCATGTTATTCGGCCAAAAGGCATTCGAACAAATTGGTTTTAGTCGAATTATATTCAGGGGGTAATATGCGGTGCATCGTGCCTCCTCAGCATGTAGTATGAGGCAAATATAAATAAACAAACCCACAATTCTTGCCTTTCTCGTACAACAAAGTTCGATCGACCATTGCGTTTGAAAGCTATTAAGAAAAAAGTATCGAACTATATAAGCGCCATATAAGGTTGGTGTCCTGGCTAAATGCGAGAAAGGCAGTATCACCACACGGTGAATTAAGTTTTTTGTTGTTTAACAGTAGTGATTACCTAATATCCTACAAGATTCCAATTCGAACAATGCTACACTTACCAACCGGGGTGGCCTGCCTTTTCCAAGCGGCTAGGCCCGGATAATACATCTTAGGTACCGTCAAATGGGGGGAAGATGATCATTGAGGCGAAGATGATCATTTGATGTGTCAGTCAAAAGAGCCTATTTTTTCATGAAACGGTAGTCACCAATATTATCCATTCAAGTGATGTTACCGCTAGGTAGAAAATCCGAGTTTTTCGATTATAATCATGAAAATGTATTTTGTGGGAAAAAGAGAGAGATAGTCATAAATGAGGCTATTTTCGCTTCAAATATTGACTTCGTAGATTGCTTTACGTAGTGAATTCAACATTCATACAAATAACCTAGTGTATTTTGACAGGTAGGTCATAATGATTTTAGTAGAGCTGTCTTGATAAACTTCACCCCAAACCAGATTACTCAAAAAATGTGTGACAATTTAATTTATTTTAATAAATGCGAACGCATTTTAGAAAACTAAAGATTTTGATTATTGCAACGTATAGCAGTACATGTTTTGAAAGTATTTGTTTCGTTTTAAAATGTTTGTTATTGCATGTTTTGTCTTAAAAATGATCATCTTCCCCCCAGATGACGGTAGGCTTGATTTGTTCGTGGATGACAGGCTTACTCCCCCCTGATTATATTCGACCAAACGATGGGAAGGGCTATTTGGCCGAAAGGTGTTTGGTCGAAAAAAAAAACATACTGTATATTGCCGCAAATTGGTACTTCGGATTAGTACCTTTTCCTATACAGTAGCAGTTGTATGCCAGGCCACGTCTTTACAATCACGGAAGGAAGGGGAGGAATGTTAGATCAACATCTACTAGGGGCCATCCAGAAACCACGTGGTCATATATGGGGGGAGGAGGGGTTTGGAAAATGACCACGATAAGCCACATGGGGGGAGGGGGGTATTGCTCTCGAACCACGTGGTTTTTTTTTACACGAAAAACTTTTAGTGAATAACAATAGCGGTGTAAAAAATACAAATCATTAAAATTCTATAATTTAATCATTAAACGCAAAGCGCATCTAAGGGCCGATGCCCACGTAGCGTCTTTTCAACTCAACGTTAAAAAGGCGTAGGTGTGCATCGAGAAAAATCGATAACGCAGCGTCGGTCGCAACGCCGATGCATATCTGCTTGGTTTGACCATCTTAGCCTAAGATCCTATTATCCATACAAAAATAAACGAAAAACAGGTTGCCATTCAGTCTCAATTTCTACAAAAAAAATTTGGAAAGGAAAAATGGAAAAATATTTTTAAAAAAATCCGCCGCAGATGGTTTTTGGCATCACGCCGCCGACACTTTTGCATCAGCGGACTGCGGCTACAATTTTGAAAAATGTTCATGTTTTTACAATAATCAAAAAAAAAATCTTAAGAAGAAAAATTCAAACGATTTTTTTGTGGATATTCAGGGAAAATCAAATAAAGAAATTTCCTGTAAAAACTTTGACATTACTTCAGACAATCCTGATAAAGTGCTGGCATTCAGATTTTTTTTGAACAATTCTCTCTGAAAAAAATTGCTTGGAAATTCTGCTACAAATTGATAATGAAAAAAAAACAAAACATCTCCAGTGTAAATTCCGAATAATTCTAATGAATTTCTTCGTTAAGTTCTTCATTTACAAAAGTAGTTTTTCGAACATTTTAAGGAGTGCACTTCAAAATGTTCAGTCTCCAGTTAGCCTTGCGAGGATTGCCAATCCGGAGATGACGAGTTCGATTCTCGTTTCTGTCTAGGATGTTTTCGGGTGGGAAACATTCTCGACATCATAGATATAGTGTATCCATCGTACTTGCTACACAAGATATATAATCGTGCAATGGCTGGCATACAAAAGCTTTCAATTTATAACTGAGGAAATGCTTCCAACTTCCAGTTGGAATATGGAGCCAATGCCACATGAAACACTTTGATATTTCCGTTGATTTTTTTTTCAATTTTGGAATTTTGAAATGAAAATTTTTCGGAATACTTTTTTACGCTCTTTGTGAATTGTACCACATTTTTTTTTAAATTTTCCAAGTATTTTTTATGCATTATTTAGAATTTCCACGGAAGAGTCTATGGATTATCTTCAAAAAATTCTGCTGAAAATTACTAAGAATTTATTTTGGAAAACGATAAAAAATTCCATTGGAAATTTAGAAGAATTTCCTTTGAAGATTCATTAAAGTTGCCCAGGATTTAGAAAAAAATTAGAGATACTGTAAAAAAAGTAAGCTGGACTTTTTTTTCTAATTTATACTGGAAATTCTTCGGAATTTGATGTATATTGGAATTTACATCGTAAATATGCATTTCGTAATAAATATGAGCAATAATTTAGGCTTAAGGAGCCTAGTTTTTATGATATTGAATAATTAATGATCGAAAAAATTAATAATGCACCTAAATGTTAAATGCACAAAATTCTAGTAGTGCGCATGAAAAAGGTTATGACATAGAGAAGCTTGCATTTAAAAAATCAACATGAAATTCTAAATAAAATGCTTTTTAAATTCATAAAACGGTCTTAGAACTAAGGAGATTCCTGCGATATGAAAAAAGTGGCAGTGTTCTAGAAAAAAAAAACACTCCAATTTCTAAAACAATTATTATTATTTATTCAGACTAAGGCCGAAGTGGCCTGTGCGGTATATAAGAGTCTTCTCCATTCGGCTCGGTCCATGGCTACACGTCGCCAACCACGCAGTCTACGGAGGGTCCGCAAGTCATCTTCCACCTGATCGATCCACCTTGCCCGCTGCGCACCTCGCCTTCTTGTGCCCGTCGGATCGTTGTCGAGAACCATTTTCACCGGGTTACTGTCCGACATTCTGGCTACGTGCCCGGCCCATCGCAGTCGTCCGATTTTCGCGGTGTGAACGATGGATGGTTCTCCCAACAGCTGATGCAATTCGTGGTTCATTCGCCTCCTCCACGTACCGTCCGCCATCTGCACCCCACCATAGATGGTACGCAGCACTTTCCTTTCGAAAACTCCAAGTGCGCGTTGGTCCTCCATGAGCATCGTCCAGGTCTCGTGTCCGTAGAGGACTACCGGTCTAATTAGCGTTTTGTAGATTGTCAGTTTGGCACGGCGGCGAACTCTTTTCAATCGGAGCGTCTTGCGGATTCCAAAGTATGTACGATTTCCACCCAGTATGCATCTCCGAACTTCTCTGCTGGTATCATTTTCGGCAGTCACCAGTGAGCCCAAGTACACAAATTCTTCTACCACCTCGATTTCGTCACCACCGATGCAAACTCGCGGTGGGTGGCTCACATTGTCTTCTCTTGAACCTCTGCCTATCATGTACTTCGTCTTCGACGTGTTGATGACTAGTCCGATCCGCTTAGCTTCCCTCTTCAGTCTGATGAAGGCTTCCTCCATCTTCTCAAGGTTACGTGCCATAATATCTTTGTCGTCAGCGAAACCAAATAGCTGGACGGACTTATTGAAAATTGTACCACTCGTGTTAATCCCTGCTCTTCGTATTACCCCTTCCAAAGCGATGTTGAATAGCAAACACGAAAGACCATCACCTTGCCGTAACCCTCTGCGGGTTTCGAAGGGACTCGAGAATGCCCCTGAAACTCGAACTACGCACATCACCCGATCCATCGTCGCTTTGATCAATCGTGTCAGTTTATCCGGAAAACCGTGTTAATTCCTAAAACAATCTAGGTTAAAAAATATTGTTATAATAACAATTGAAATTGAATTCCAAAACAAATCTCAACCCTTTCAGGAATGATGGATCATATATGCTCAGCGTTTTAGATTGGCTATAAAATCACAAAAGAGAGCTAGGCCACCATTTTCTTCAGTAAAATTGTTCATCTAGATATTGGCTTTACAGAAAAAATATGGGAGCTCAAATTTGACTGACCATGAAAACTCAGATATCCGAAACCTTGGGAAAATTTCGATTCTAAGAGCATGTAAATAAAGTTTAAATGTTTGAATCATTCTGAACAGATGGGTGGTCAGATAACATGGGCCATCCTGAACGTTAAGCCAGTGATTAATATTCAGGAATACGAGATGCTCAAGGTACTTCAAAATGCTCTCAAGTTCTGCCCACGAATCTACCAGATCAATCAAGACATTTGCAATGTTCTCATCATCGGTATATACCCAATCCGATGAAATAAGCATATGATTCTAATTTCCATTAACATGAAATCCAAGAGACAAGATCAAGTTGCAGATCAAGTCAAGACTATGAGGTTTGTTCGCAAACTGTTTTTGTAGGGCCTTAGAAGCACTTCAGGGACTTGAATGATCAAGTAGTCCAAACATTACGACTTCCAGGACGTTTTGTATAACCTAAAATGTCTGTAGTAGCTTGTATAAATAATAATTGAAGTCTTATCAACCCAATGGAGCTATTGGGATATTATATCATACATCATTCATAAGTTGGTTGATTGGATAAATCGAATGATCCGAACTCCAAAATAATAATTGGTCTATAATACATTCATTCCTCTATGAGTTGCCTATGAAAGGACCATTGACTGAAGCATATTCGAGATGTGAAATAGAAGTTCCTTGGAAAATTATCAGAAATTAAAAACAAGTTTTTTTTTAATTTTTGTACTTGAAAAAAACCACGTGGTCATAGGTGGGGGGGAGGGAGGCTCTGCCAAATAACCACGATAAGCCTAATGGGGGGAGGAGGGGTTGAAAATCTTCAAAAATATGACCACGTGGTTTCTGGATGGCCCCCTAGTGAAGATGCAGAGAATCCATACTACCTTAATAGATGTTTCGGGAAGGAAAATTTGTGTTAGTGGGTAGAGTGAATTATATGGAGCTTTATTCGACAATATAGAGCGATTGTCAATAATATTATATGCTGAAAAATTATTAAAAATATTCATTAATTTATTTGAGGGGGTCCCGTAGCGTAGTTGGCTACACGTTCGCCTTATAAGCGAATGGTCATGGGTTCGATTCCCAGCCCCTCCACCAAACCTTCGTCAGTCGCCAGAAGCGCAGTCCGTACGGTGGCGTTTTGGGGAACGCGCCTCACCGATACGGCTGCCTGATGACGACTGACAAAACTGTTCTTCTCGGAGGCACTCCTCCAACGTACTTCGATTAATGGCAACCGAACAAAGCAACGATCACTGGATTCACCACATGGACAAATGAACACAATGAACACACGCTAATATGGACTGGCAAGGAAACGACAACAATGACGAATTATGGACATCTAAAATTACATTCTGTGTGGATTCTGTAGAGCAGAGTACCACAGTAGATCACGGCACAGTCGCGGTTAAGAACACAGAGTGCCTACCAAATAAATATACGAATAAAAAAAATCATTAATTTACTTACAAACCGTTCAAAAGCAGAACAAAGTAACCCGGATCTTGCAAATGTTTCGAAACATATACCTTTTTGACTCAAATCCCAAATACGACTCATATTCCGAACACTGGCGTTTTAGCGCCCTAAAACTGAAGCTCTCATTGGTTTTCCGCACTGAGGATCCAGGTTAAAAACGTATTCAAGCTCATGTAGAGAAAATTTTACGAAAAATTTAAAATGACCGTTTAAAAGCGAGTGTTCGGAATATGAGTCATGTTCGGAATTTGAGTCAAAACGGTACAAAACGAGTACTATGGCACACTTTTTCATCGAACGCTAAAAATAGAGCCACAAACTCGGATTTCGTTAATGTTGTGCGTCCTACCTAAAACACGTCCAATCGCGCGCATCAATTAATTTACTTACCAAATCGCGCGAACTGACAGAAACACGATAAAACAGGCACTGATTGATTTTCATTTCGCCCATATAAAATAACAAAATAGGACGGCCCGAACCATCTGCTTATTATCAGGTTATGTAGATGTAATACACTGAGCGGCTGTTGTAATGATCCCAAATGAGTACTTGCACAAAACTTCACGCGGCAAATCACTGTCGAAAGATACGACCGCGCCAAACGATACACCGCAATGCTATTTACTCATAACAATCAATCAAGTTAACGGGATGCAGAAAGCGTGGCCGTACCTTTACTGAATGGTACGCCGCGTGAAATTTTGAGAAAATTGGACAATACTAAGCAGAAACACGACAAAATAAGCACTGACTGATTTTCAATTAGACCGCACAGAACAACAAATTCGGACCGTGGAAGCTATCTGCTATCTGAGAAACCCGACAAAACAATCACTCTCATTTGGCCAAATTGAATGACCGAAAATATCGTACTCCGAAATAGTCTTTTGGCCGAAAAGGTCATTTGAATTAAAGGGCCGAAACGCATTTTAGTCATATGATCCATTCCGCCAAATGGCCCCTTCTGTCAAAGGACCATAACGACAAAACGGCATATTTGGCCGGCTAACTTATTTCGCCAAACGACTATTTCGGCTAAACAACCTGTTAAACAAAATGGCTTTTCCGACCGATTGTCGCTTTGACCAAATTAAATTTTTGATCAAACCGTTTTTCATGTAATAACCGTTTCGCCCGAAATGTCTTAAAGTTTTCCGCGCATATTCCGCAGTATTTTCTATGTATATTTTGAAAAATATCCAACAGAAATTCCGAAAAACTTTCCGAGGGATATTCTAAAAAAATTCCTAGAGAAATTTGGATCGATTTCTTGCAGAAATCCACACGAATAATTTTCCTTGCGAATTCCAAAAATATTCCAAAGAATTCTCGAAATTTCAAATTTTAGACATAAAGCATGTACGATAAAAGTGGTTGACCGGAGGGCTTTCGCTTTCTAGCGAAAAGTGCTGCGAAAATATTGTGAATCGTATAAAATACGGCAGAATTCAGTGGGCTGGTCATCGGAATCGAACCTAGGGATCCTAAAAGAAAGTTTCTCCTGGATTTCGTCCAAGAGTTACTTCAGGATTTCGTCTAAAAGTTTCTGAAAGGCGTCATCAGGAAGTTCCTCCAGAATTTCGTCCGAAAGTTCTTCCAGGATTTCGTCCGAAAGTTCCTCCAGGAACTCGTCCGAAAGATCCTCCTGGATTTCGTACCAAAAATTCTCCAGGATTTTGTCCGGAAGCTTCTCCACAATTTCGTCCGGAAGTTCCTCTAAAAATTCTTCCCTAAATTCCAGCGAAAGTTTCATCGGAATTTCTTTAGGAAGTTTCTTCAAGAATTTCTTCGGAAGTTTCTCCCAGGAATTCTTTCAAAAGTTTTCCAGGGCATTCGTCTGAAAGCCCCTCAAGTAATTGCTCCGTACATTCCACCAGAAATTTGCCCGGCAGCTCCTGAATTTCACCACGAATTCCTATAGCAACTTACCTGGGGATTGTTTAGGTTTTTAACGAATAGTTCTCTAAAATGTCCAACTGTTTTTCCTCAAGGAATTTCTCCCTGGAGTTCCTCAAAAAATACATCCACGAACTCTTCATACATTACCCCGGAAAGTCTCCACAAAAATTTCCACTGAACTTCTTTTGAATTTCGCATAGAATTTCTAATCCAACTCGTGAGTAGGAGTTTTTTCGGAAATATCTACTAGTTTTTCTAGGAATATTTTTGTACATTCAAATGCGAATTCCTCCAGAAACTAACCAATAAGTCCCTTTAATTATTTAAAAAAAAAGAAGAATTTAGACCGTTACAAATATTTAATTAACTTTTTGTCTTTCTGGTCACCATAAGGTCAAGGAGGGGGAGGGATAAAAATAAATAATAAAATGGAAAAAATCATAAAACTCCTCGGATTTGTTAAAGAATGTTTTGCAAATCCTCAAAATTATCCGATTTTTTTTGTTGCCCCCTCAAAATATTATTTTTTGGCAAAATAAATCCGAGGGGAGGGGGACAAAATAGATTTTAAATCTTTGTATCGGTCCTATAAAAAAATTTAAACAATCGACTTAACCTTCCAAATTAAACTAATTGAGTTTTTAAAAAAAATTCTAAAATAATTTCCAACCAAAACACCAGAAAATTATTAAGTTTTAGTTTAGTTAAGTTAAGTTTTATGTACAGCAATTTCTTTAATTCCTGATGCATGATTTGAAATTAAATTAAACTTGAAACTCGATTGCGAATTAGAAGGAATGCATCACGGATGAGTTTTTCATGACAAATCGAATAGATTTCAATCATTTTCCAAAAAAAAAGTCAGTTTGCTCTAAAATGCGTTTAAATCCATTTTGGGGGAAGTTTTGCTTGCACATGCAGGTGTATTCATTGTTCTATGCGATTAACGTCAATTAAGGACACTACTCACAAAATCCTAAGTTTCAAAGCACTCGCACTCGATACGGAAGCAACGCACAACTGTCATTTTTATAATTTCAGCTTTGTTGCGTCGCAGCATGCGTGCAATAATAAAAATGACAGTTGTGCCTTACTTCCGTATCGAGTGGTGTTGCCCTTAAAAACGCGAGTACTTTGAAATTTGGATTCCGTGAGGATGCCACGAAAAAGCTTGGCTGAACGCTGTGGAATCGGACCTGAGGAGCCTAAACGTTCGGGGAAACTGGAGTAACAAAGCCCAAGACTGATGATTATGGAGTTCTGCAGTACGCCATGCATAGGTGTAATGACGCTATAGCCAACCAGGTATTCAGGTTGGTAGGATCCGATTGCCCCATAAGTCGTTTGAAAGCATTGTTTCCTTCAGCCCAATCCGGTTCAACGATGTCCAAAGCCTCCTCGCGGCATGATGGAGGTTTTTTCTTTGTGTTTATACACGCATCTATGATGATCCCCTTAGGCATGGCATAATGCGATATCCACTATAATCGCAATTGAAGTGTCTTCATATTTATTTATTTTTGAATTCAAAACACGCACTGCCGTTTTTCTAATTGATTTTATTCTGTTAAAAAAATAACCAAAGAAACTACCACGACCTAAATAATTCATCAAATATTTCTTTTGCTAAGTCCACAACAGCTGAATAAAACAAATCATGCATATGAGAATCGGTTAACCACACCACAACATTGCAAACACTGCCGAAAACAATCGAATCTCATTTCTCAGTTGGATTCTTACAATTGTTTCCGATCCTCAGCTTCAGCCTTGGCGCAGGATGAGCATAAATATTTATGTAAATTTAAATACCGTCGGGACACGCGCCATATCCATTCCTATTTCGACAAGAGAAAATCTCAAAAGCAGAATAGCGTACCTATAGAGGAACTGGTGAACATGAAAAAAAGCTGTCGAAAGGGAAATTTCGTTAAATTCGAATTCCAGGAGGAGGGAGCTCAAGATTAGAACTGCATTAACTAAGAAACGCCATGGCTCCGGGGATCCTATGGATATGTTTATATTATTGTATACTTACCGAGCGGAGCCGAACGAACATGTCCTATGTGTTTTTGTTCCGAAATTGGTTTTAGGCCAAAACTCCTAATGATAGTGATCTGCGTGCGTACCTTGGAGTAATAAAACTTTTGTTTAAAAAAATCCTGGCTCAGCAGTTTAGCACCGTTAGAAGGGAGACTTCCACTAGGAGACGATTTTAGCTCAGAGCTACAAACAGGCCACAAAAGTTGTTCTCCCCCCAAAAATCGTTGGTAATTTCTGCTCGTATTCGACGGTAATCATAGGTTATTATAATATGATATTTCAACTTTTTTTTTCTAAACGATTCTTTCAGATGCACGTGGTTGTGGTTTCGTCCTGTTGTGCGGCTCTGAGCGCGCTCGGAAGGGCGAGGAAAGCAGAGAGATAACATGCAGGGCAGCCCAGCATTAGGCGATTAGACAAAGTGAGATCCGAAACGATGATATCGAAAGAAGTGCCGAAGGGCCACAATGAAGGAGAAAAGTGTGCGCCTTCGAAATCGCTTTTCGACAGGAGATAAAGTTTTTGGTGCTAAAATTTGAATTTGTCCCGCGGTTATGTTTATCATTCTTTATGCTGGGGGAGGATCATCCGCCAGGACGGGCATCGCCGACGATTTCAAACGTATTTAGCTGGAAAAATTGATAGCGCCGAAATTCCGATATCTAATTGTTCGTTGATGGTTTCCAGGGAGGCTATCTTGAAGAAACCGTTATCGCTAAATAGAACTAATCATTTACTATAAATGTTGATATTCATCGTAAGCAATAAATGTATCATTCTTATAATACACATAATACAATGCTAGGAACCCATCGAAACTCAGAAGAAGTACTTTAAGCATATACAATTTTGTAGAGCTTTCATAATTCCATATTTTCTTTTCGTTCCGATGACCAACACCTAAAAACCTGAAAGTGGATTTTTAGAAGTAGAGATATTAAAATTTTTAAAGATTTAAACCAGCGTTCAACGACCGATTTCAGGAGTACAGCGGGTTACTGTATCTATCATGCGTTCGGTGATACGAAGTGTCCATTCAGTCGGAAGTCAGGAACCATCTGAGACAAATTCTTTGATGCTAGCCAGTGTTGTGCTAAATCATTATCAGACAATAATGATTGCAATTTTCATGTGAAAACTTTTTATGGGAAAACAGTAAGCAAGTTGTCGTCGGCGATATCTTCTTTTTGGCGTTATGGTTTCATGGTAGTAAGGGAAAAGAGTTCAAAATGTAACAGTAAATGCTTCAAATCAAGATACGATTTTCAATCGATTCTTAATCGCTGGCGAGATTTTATAGCTTGATAATTTAAAAGTAAGATCGTGGGTAAGTTTTGATCTCCCTTAATTTAAAAAAAAATGATTTTCCCGTTCCTGATTCTATCAAAGGTGAATAAACGCTGCACTTTCATTCGTCTGGTGGATAGTGGTTATCAATTTAGGTATTGAAGGTATGTGATTTTAATCATTCCAGGATCATACCGCATTTGACGGAAATCTGGTATTAATACTGATGTGCCGGTTGGTATTCCTGCTGGGATTGTGTGCTTTGAGCGACACACTTTCGCTGTATTAGGGTCTGCTTGCGGACACATGTAACTTTTTATAGCCTTGATAGAGCCCACTGTCAAACCCCTCCACATCCTAAGCAGACCCAATAACTGTACCATCTCAGATAACTTGCAGTGGAGAGGGATCGATAAACCCTTGGACAAAGTCCTGCTGTCCGTTTCTGGTGTCCCTTTGCCGATAACACTCGATGTCTTCTTCCAGATTGATGCAGATGGGTAGCATTCCAGCAATAACGCATACTGCCTCCGACGATCTATACGCGTTCGCGACTCGAATGGCCATCAGCCGGAACACATTTTCCAGCTTTTCCCGGTTTCGCTTGGTTTGCAGTACATTGCCCCAAGCATGAACCCCATAACGCAGTATCGATGACGAGAAACCAGCTAGCAGACGCCTCGTGCTGCTTCTTGGTCCGTCTACGTTTGGCATGATCTTTGCTATTGCGTTCATTGCCTTAGCCGACTTTTCATAGGCGTAGTCAACGTGGCTGTCGAATTTTGTCGATTGTCGATCATAACTGCCAGGTACTTCAGTGATCGCTTCGAAGCAATCGGATTCTCTCCGACCATGATCTCCTTCTGCTGGATCACCGTGCAATTGCTGACCTATAGCACCTCCGTTTTGTGGTGGATATCTGCAGCTTAACTCCGTTCATCTAGCTCCACCTCCACTTCATCAAGTGTCTCGCCCATCACCGCTAGTGACATGTCGTCCGCAAAACCCACGATTTGCACTTTCCTGGGTACACAAATAGAAAAAGTTCTTGAAATCCACACAAAATATACACATAAGGCAAGCAGCGCGTAGCGTACTTAGCTTGTTGTTCCATCAGTAAGCTGGACGCTGATTGCTTCTCGATTCTAGTTTTCGTGGCATTGTGGCGTCGTAAGCCGTTACCATCTTTCTTGTTAGCTTGGCCGCATCAATGATCTCGATACTGATGTGCGGAAGAGGGTGAGCTCAATGGGGCCCCTCTTGAGGACTGCTGGAGTACAGTTAAAGCAGCCATTAACGACGCAGCGGAGAACAACGTCGGGTATATGGGTCGAAGTCGACGGAACGATTGGTTCGACGAAGAGTGCAGACAGATTCTGGAGGAGAAGGACGCAGCGCGGGCGGTCGCGCTGCAGCAAGGTACTCGGCAGAACGTGGAACGTTATAGATGGAAGCGGAGACAGCAGACCCGCCTTTTCAGGAAAAGAAACGCCGTCTGGAAGAAGCGGAGTGCGAGGAGATGGAACAGCTGTGCCGTTCTCAAGAAACACGCAAGTTCTATCAGAAGCTCAATGCATCCTGCAAACGTTTCGTGCCGCGAGCCGAGATGTGCAGGGATAAGGATGAGAGCATCTTGACGGTCGAATGTGTGATGATCGAAAGGTGCAATCATCACTACGAGGAACACTGAGCGTACAGGCAGTGAAAGTCAAGGCTGCGGAGGAGATGACTACGTCAGTTCAGCGGACGATGGAAGCCAACCAGCCCCCACCTTGAGGGAAGTTAAGGATGCCATTCAACAGCTAAAGACCAATAAAGCAGCTGGTAAGGATGGTATCGGAGCTGAGCTCATCAAGATGGGCCCGGAAAATCTGGCCACTTGCCTGCACAAACTGATAGTCAGAATCTGGGAAACCGAACAGCTACCGGAGGAGTGGAAGGAAGGGGTTATATGCCCCATCTACAAGAAAGGCGACAAACTGGAGTGTGAGAACTTTCGAGCGATCACCATCCTTAATGCCACCTACAAAGTGATATCCCAGATCATCTTCAGTCGTCTGTCACCATTATTGAACGAGTTCGTGGGAAGTTATCAAGCCGGCTTCGTTGACGGCCGCTCGACAACGGGCCAGATCTTTACTGTACGGCAAATCCTTCAAAAATGCCGTGAATACCAGGTCCCAACGCACCATCTGTTCGTTGATTTCAAGGCGGCATACGACAGTATAGACCGCGTAGAGCTATGGAAAATTATGGACGAGAACAGCTTCCCTGGGAAGCTTACCAGACTGATCAAAGCAACGGTGGATGGTGTGCAAAACTGTGTGAAGATTTCGGGCGAACACTCCAGTTTGTTCGAATCGCGCCGGGGACTAAGACAAGGTGATGGACTTTCGTGCCTGTTGTTCAACATTGCGCTAGAAGGTGTCATGCGGAGAGCCGGGTGTAACAGCCGGGGTACGATTTTCAACAGATCCAGTCAATTCATTTGCTTCGCGGATGACATGGACATTGTCGGCCGAACATTTGCTAAGGTGGCAGAACTGTACACCCGCCTGAAACGTGAAGCAACAAAAGTTGGACTGGTGGTGAATGCGTCAAAGACAAAGTACATGCTTGTGGGCGGAACCGAGCGCGACAGGGCCCGCCTGGGAAGCAGTGTTACGATAGACGGGGATACCTTCGAGGTGGTCGAGGAATTCGTCTACCTCGGATCCTTGCTAACGGCTGACAACAACATTAGTCGTGAAATACGAAGGCGCATCATCTGTGGAAGTCGGGCCTACTACGGGCTCCAGAAGAAACTGCGGTCGAAAAAAATTCGCCAACGCACCAAATGTGTCATGTACAAGACGTTAATAAGACCGGTAGTCCTCTACGGACATGAAACATGGACAATGCTGAGGAGGACTTGCAAGCACTCAGGGTATTCGAGAGACGGGTGCTCAGGACCATCTTTGGCGGCGTGCAAGAAGACGGTGTGTGGCGGCGAAGAATGAACCACGAGCTCGCCCAACTCTACGGCGAACCCAGTATCCAGAAGGTAGCTAAAGCCGGAAGGGTACGATGGGCAGGACATGTTGCAAGAATGCCGGACAGCAACCCTGCAAAGATGGTGTTCGCTTCCGATCCGGCAGGTACGAGACGGTGTGGAGCGCAGCGAGCGAGATGGGCAGACCAGGTGCAGAACGACTTGGCGAGCGTGGGGCGTATCCGAGGATGGAGAGATGCGGCCTCGAACCGTGCATTGTGGCGTCAAATTGTTGATTCAGTGTTATATGTTTAGATGTTAACTAAATAAATGAATGATATGCGGTCGAAGTGCCTCAACGAATAGGTCTTTGTTGAAGGCTTTCGTTTTCCACCTTCGTTCACTGGTTATCCTTCTTCGTGTTGCACCAGGGTTTCGTTGACCAATACGGTAGCGGATCGCCTGGTGGTCGCTGTGGGTGTACTCTTCGCTACCTCTCCAGTCCTTGCTTGCCGTCAACTAAGGACTGCGAACTAAGGACTATCTCTCCAAAATGTGCTCACGGAGCCTTCATTGCACAATCGTACATCTTGCTTCCCTAGAGCTTCCTGTAGGATATATCCTCTGACCAACACATGGTCACTCCACTGCACCATTCCACGGACCAGGCATTGATTTAATTTCCGATGACTACCGGCCTTCGTCCGACCAGCTTGTCGGTTAAATGACCCAATATCTGGCTGAGCTGCTGCATGGTCCACTTTGGAGATACATAGCAGCTACATATAAAGACGCCGTTGATGTTGGCAATAACGAAGCCTTCGCATGAACTCTCCACCACTTCTTTAATAGAGAATTTGCCCATAACTTGTACCGCAGCCATAGACGTTCTATCTGTCAACCAGTTGCCGTTATCAGGGGGAACTCGATATGACTATGCAATTATCGCACGAAGCGAAGCTGTAGACTGCAATAACAGTTGCTGTGCGGTTTCGAAATTATTCTGACTAATATGAATTATCTCCATTGCTGCTGGCCTGCGATCGCCCTCTTGTAGGCTGGGCATTTCTAACCACCCGTCTGATGGTCATTTTCGACATTCGCACCTCGCACCTCGCATTACACTGCACCTGTAGTGCACCTCGCATCTCCTCTTGTAGCCTTCGCTTCATAGCTTAGATTATAAATCATGAATTGCTGATCATTTAAGACTTTTAAATAGAATCGCGCCAAAATCTATCCTAGCAAGATACGTTCAAAATGCAGTGTCATTAAGCGCCTGCGTCACTAAAGTACTCAGCCAACAACTCCGAAGGTCAAGTTCAATTGAAATCCGCCGAAGATGTTGAGAGAACCCGAAACATAAGCGAACGCCTCAGCGTAAGCTTCCAGACTTCCGAAATATTTCAATGAAGTTCGCGGAAGAAATTGTCCAGGTAATATGCTCCGCGTGCTCGTTGTTTCCCGTACATTTTGTGTAATTAATTGTCCTTTATGTAGCCGACCGCTAGGTTTTTCTCAGGCAGCTGCGTCAGACCGCCATCGTTGGAACGAAAAAATTCCGGCATCCGTTGCCGTAGGGGCCAACCCGTTAACACGTAGGTTCCATTTCCGATCGTGGTCGCCAATTGCCACACAACGTCGATGAGAAGAGTCACCGTTTGCCGAGCCGCCGAAAACCTCCACGTGGTTGAATTGACTGACTAAGTCAGGAATTTGAACACGTCCATAAATTTTTGAGGTTGGATGTGGAATTTATAAAACGTGTGGTCTCCGAATGGAGTGGCACCTAAGCCGCACGATTTTAATATCATCGGCCAGCGCCGACTATTCTCTCACGACGTGATCTCGTCCAGGTCTCTGCACAATATCACCACCTCTGGAGTTGAGGCTTTGACTTCCGCCTCTGAGCTCAACGATTTCGCAATGCGCTGCTATATAATCGAGCTATGAACTGAAGGGTCCTTCTTCAACTCGAAGATCTTCTCTCCGGTTTGTGTACGCCTGATCCACAGAGAAACAGACGTCTCACTTAGAACAAAATGCTATCAAAATCATCGTCACGGAAACATTATCGCCCAATGCTAAATGCACTGTAGGTGGACAAGCGGCAACCAGGTGGCGGTAGTGAGCAAACGTCAAACACAAGCAAAATCGATGGAAGCGCCATCGGTGGCCGATCGACCACCTACAAAAAATTGAATCCACCGTTAAGAAGATGAATGATGGAACATGTGTAGAGTGAGACGTCTGTTTCTCTGTGCCTGATCTTTATCACGTTTTCGCCTAAGTCCCTTAACTCAGGATCTTCTCTAATTTTTTAGAGAAGCGCTGCATACGTCGTAGCGTCGTTAGCATTGACCAGTACAGCAGCCTTTTGGGAGTCATGGAGGCTGGAGTGATCTCCGCCCGGGCAGTTTCTCTTTCCCCTGCCTTTTAGAATATAACGGTAATGTCTCGATACCTTCCGATACCTTAGTTTGTGCCAATACGCGCTCCGCTGCATCGGCCCTCAGCGCTGCTCTGTCGAATTTGTTCGCTGCCGATACTAACGCCTTACGGATCCTATGAATTATGTCCTTGTTCCTTAAATAAATATGTTCACTATCGCGACAAGTAATTCAATATGCGGTGCACAGGTTAGTAATTTGAATATTGAACTTTTGTTCGATGCTGTTCGATTCATTCGAATGTTGGTGGGAAGGGGTAGGGGAGGTGTGAGGCAGACCTCCGGTGCCATTTTGACTGCCATCCTGGTACTCTTCCAACTATGTCCTTAATCTCCTTATGGATGATGTTCCTCCCATCCACGAAATTGTGGAGCTCCACCACCAATCTCTTCGTAGCCACTATTTTCGGATTTTGTGCAGGCTTGTCCAACTTGCTCTGTCCTGGCCGCTGCTCCTGCAGATGCAGTTGTTCCTGCTTCTTCTGCTCCTTTTGCTCCTACTCCTGCTACTGTTGTTGCTGTAGCACTACTGCAACTGGCGGCGGAGATTTCACCAACCTCGTTACTGGCGAACGGGTCCGCCGCTCCTGCATCTGCTTCTGCGTGATTTGTTGAATTATTCATTCTATAGGGTTCCCCTCCAAACCGTTATCACCATCCATCTCACGCAGTCGCTTATGATCCATGGATTGTATTTGCAAGCAGTGAGGTCTATGCGAGTGTTGACACGGACGCACTTATATGGCCGTGTTCAAAGTCGATCGCGCATTCGAAAAAAAAACTCAACCGAGCCTAGTACTCACCAGTAAGACTGGTGGACCAGTATTGAACGTATTCGGAGGACTGCTAGTTTTTTTTACCGGCACGGGAGCGGCCGTAATGTTAGCCCATTCGCCATTTCAACCCGGTGTCACCCTTCCTTACTCAGGGAATAGAATAGCACGACCAATACCGTCGTTTTCAATCCACTACCCAGATTCTGTCCGTTGTCGTAAGCCGTGACCAGTTTACCTCGTTTACCAGTTTACCTATATCGTATATCGTATATCGTCTATATCGTCTATATATATTGTCTATATCGTATATCGTAATCAGTATAAAGGACGATAGGACTTAACTTATTATTAGGGGGTAAACACATTTAAATCAACTAACCGCAAGTCGAGCACATTTATATAAAAAGGCACATATGTATACAGATATGCTCGACTTGCGGTTAGCGGCAGTACAGGTGATGGACAAAATAAGTAGGATAGGCAATTTTTTGGTAAAATTAGATGTGTTGTAACTATGTCAGTTATCATCCGATTTTGACAATTCAGGCATGCCTGAACTAGAAAATTTATGCAGTTTCACGGTATGTCCATGGCTACCGGATTCCGGAGATATTCCGGGTTTTCTGGAGGTAGGTTCAAAACTGTAAATTTGAGGTAGATATTAGGATAAGTTGTGGTTAAAAATTTACCAAAAAATTGCCTATCCTACTTATTTTGTCCATCCCCTGTATGCAAAAATGGGTGATTTTCAATCCCCTCCCCCCTTCATCGAATTTTTAGTATTAAGCCTCTAAACTTTTTATATGAATCGTCACGTTTCTTAGAACTCCTCCTTTTGCCTATAAGCGTGACGTACTTTGTGTATGGCCCCTTAGCTGCTGATTCACCAACCTCTCCACCATCTTAGAGAGACAGGAGGTTAGAGAAATTGGCCGGAACTTTGAAACATGCCGAGATGAGATAATATTCCTGGGGGGGGATGGATACAACCAAGCTCTTCTGCTACTCGTCCGGAAAGATTTGGCAGGCCCATCGATCAGTTCGAGAAAACGGATTTAAGCGGAAGGGGGAAGTTTTTCGATCATGGGGTAACCAATCCCATCGAAACCTGAAGATTTACCATTGCTCCCGAGAGGGCAAGTGGAAAGCGGCTGATTAAAAATAACGGAGATGATACAATCCGGGGCGTCTAGATGAATGGGGGAGGACCTTATTTTACCGCGAAGTGCATTCACTTTCCTCTCAGTTTGACGGCAGATTCGCCGGCCACCGGCCGCACTGTTTCCGGTCCCTCGCACTGCAGCCATCGACAAACAGTCAATTCAGAACTGGCACGGCTGAGGGAATCCGACTGTCTAATTAAAACAAAGCATTGTGATGGCCTCAACAGGTGTTGACACAATGTGATTTCTGCCCAGTGCTCTGAATGTCAACGTGAAGAAATTCAAGCAAGCGCGGGTAAACGGCGGGAGTAACTATGACTCTCTTACTTAAGGTAGCCAAATGCCTCGTCATCTAATTAGTGACGCGCATGAATGGATTAACGGCGGCAACACACACGAGCTGGGAACAGCTTTCATAGTGATGGGCGATATGCAAAGGCGCGTGATCGGGTGGTGGCCGATCAATGAAAGAATGTGCAGGTTGAGGATCAAAGGCCGGTTCTTCAACTTCAGCATAATCAACGTCCATAGCCCACACTCCGGAAGCACTGATGATGATAAGGACGCATTCTACGCGCAACTGGAACGTGAGTACGACAGCTGCCCAAGCCACGACGTCAAAATCATCATAGGAGATTTGAACGCTCAGGTTGGCCAAGAGGAGGAGTTTAGACCGACTATTGGAAAGCTCAGCGCTCACCGGCTGACGAACGAAAACGGCCTACGACTAATTGATTTCGCCGCCTCCAAGAATATGGCCATTCGCAGCACCTACTTCCAACACAGCCTCCCGTATCGGTACACCTGGAGATCACCACTGCAGACAGAATCACAAATCGACCACGTTCTGATTGATGGACGGCACTTCTCCGACATTATCGACGTCAGGACATATCGTGGCGCTAACATCGACTCGGACCACTATCTGGTGATGGTTAAACTGCGCCCAAAACTATCCGTCATCAACAATGTTCGGTACCGACGACCGCCGCGGTACGACCCAGAGCGACTGAAGCAACCTGATGTCGCCACTGCATACGCGCAGCATCTCGAGGCAGCGTTGCCGGAAGAGGGTGAGCTCGATGGGGCCCCTCTTGAGGACTGCTGGAGTACAGTTAAAGCAGCCATTAACGACGCAGCGGAGAACAACGTCGGGTATATGGGTCGAAGTCGACGGAACGATTGGTTCGACGAAGAGTGCAAACAGATTCTGGAGGAGAAGGACGCAGCGCGGGCGGTCGCGCTGCAGCAAGGTACCCGGCAGAACGTGGAACGTTATAGACGGAAGCGGAGACAGCAGACCCGCCTTTTTCAGGAGAAGAAACGCCGCCTGGAAGAAGCGGAGTGCGAGGAGATGGAACAGCTGTGCCGTTCTCAAGATACACGCAAGTTCTATCAGAAGCTCAACGCATCCCGCAAAGGCTTCGAGCCGAAATGTGCCGGGATAAGGATGGGAGCATCTTGACGGACGAACGTGTGGTGATCGAAAGGTGGAAGCAGCACTACGAGGAACATCTGAATGGCGCTGAGAGTACAGGCAGTGAAAGTCAAAACAGCGGAGGAGATGACTACGTCAGTTCAGCGGACGATGGAAGCCAACCAGCCCCCACCTTGAGGGAAGTTAAGGATGCCATTCAACAGCTAAAGACCAATAAAGCAGCTGGTAAGGATGGTATCGGAGCTGAGCTCATCAAGATGGGCCCGGAAAAGCTGGCCACTTGCCTGCACATACTGATAGTCAGAATCTGGGAAACCGAACAGCTACCGGAGGAGTGGAAGGAAGGGGTTATATGCCCCATCTACAAGAAAGGCGACAAACTGGAGTGTGAGAACTTTCGAGCGATCACCATCCTTAATGCCGCCTACAAAGTGATATCCCAGATCATCTTCCGTCATCTGTCACCATTAGTGAACGAGTTCGTGGGAAGTTATCAAGCCGGCTTCGTTGACGGCCGCTCGACAACGGGCCAGATCTTTACTGTACGGCAAATCCTTCAAAAATGCCGTGAATACCAGGTCCCAACGCACCATCTGTTCGTTGATTTCAAGGCGGCATACGACAGTATAGACCGCGTAGAGCTATGGAAAATTATGGACGAGAACAGCTTCCCTGGGAAGCTTACCAGACTGATCAAAGCAACGGTGGATGGTGTGCAAAACTGTGTGAAGATTTCGGGCGAACACTCCGCGAACACGAACACTCCGCCGGGGACTAAGACAAGGTGATGGACTTTCGTGCCTGTTGTTCAACATTGCGCTAGAAGGTGTCATGCGGAGAGCCGGGTGTAACAGCCGGGGTACGATTTTCAACAGATCCAGTCAATTTATTTGCTTCGCGGATGACATGGACATTGTCGGCCGAACATTTGCAAAGGTGGCAGAACTGTACACCCGCCTAAAACGTGAAGCAACAAAAGTTGGACTGGTGGTGAATGCGTCAAAGACAAAGTACATGCTTGTGGGCGGAACCGAGCGCGACAGGGCCCACCTGGGAAGCAGTGTTACGATAGACGGGGATACCTTCGAGGTGGTCGAGGAATTCGTCTACCTCGGATCCTTGCTAACGGCTGACAACAACGTTAGTCGTGAAATACGAAGGCGCATCATCTGTGGAAGTCGGGCCTACTACGGGCTCCAGAAGAAACTGCGGTCGAAAAAGATTCGCCACCGCACCAAATGTGTCATGTACAAGACGTTAATAAGACCGGTAGTCCTCTACGGACATGAAACATGGACAATGCTCGAGGAGGACTTGCAAGCACTCGAAGTATTCGGCACGGGTGCTTAGGACCATCTTTGGCGGTGTGCAAGAAGACGGTGTGTTGCGACGAAGAATGAACCATGAGCTCGCCCAGCTCTACGGCGAACCCAGTATCCAGAAGGTAGCTAAAGCCGGAAGGGTACGATGGACAGGACATATTGCAAGAATGCCGGACAGCAACCCTGCAAAGATGGTGTTCGCTTCCGATCCGGCAGGTACGAGACGGCGTGGAGCGCAGCGAGATGGGCAGACCAGGTGCAGAACGACTTGGCGAGCGTGGGGCGTATCCGAGGATGGAGAGATGCGGCCTCGAACCGTGCATTGTGGCGTCAAATTGTTGATTCAGTGTTATCTGTTTAGATGTTAACTAAAAAAAATCTGAAGGGTTATGTACAAGACATGACCGCCCAACGTAAACTACGTAGAACAGTTTGGTGCATTGAGGAATGTAGTCATATTTTAAGATAATTCATTTGATTACTTATGTCACTGGTTTAGAACAAAATTACAATAACTTAAAAATAAAAAAAAAGTTGGATACCGTAGTCAGGGGTGACGTCCGAGCCCTCACCGACAGTCTGGAGGTCGGATAACAAAACCGTTCAAAAAGGTGACTTTTAATTCAGTTTAATTGTTCTCAGATACATTAAATCTATTCTACAAGCATTATATGTAGTTGAAACAGTGACCCATTGTCACCCCCATTTGACCCGTTGTCTCCCCGACGACTTAAAATTTTAACTTTAAAACCCCAAGTGGTAATAATGCTTTTCGCAATTCCAACTGTTGCATTCGACTTAGAGTAAAATTAGTAGAGATTCAGTCTCATTCCAAATTTTCGACCACTATTCTAGTTTATTTGTAGTAATATATAGGTGGAAATAGTGGAGTATGATTATTAAATAATACTATTCTGAAATAAAAATAACTCACTAGCGTTACATGGTTATGATATCCCAAGCAGCACACGTTGAGCCAATCTTGTTGCAGTAACCATATTGTGAGAGAATTCGGGCATATATAAGTTACTGTGATCGATGTGCTATATGTTTTTTGCTGGGGGTGAATACTGGTGAGTGCGTGTACCACGATTTAGCGATTTTACGGCAGATGCGAGACGATACCCATCGTCCCTGGACCTTGCAAAGAATCTCTGCTCTGGCTACGGACAAGCAGGTGCCTCTGTCCAATCGAGTCATCACTGGTGGAAGAATACGAGCCTTGGACCTTTGGCAGAATCTCCGCCTTCTGTTATTTGGAGTGAAGAGGAATAGTTGGCAGAGAAGGGATAGTCGTATTGTTGAGTCCGACAAAGAAGCGCGAGTCGATAAAACCCGGTTGCGCCAACTAGAAATCAACAAATACTAGCCATGTACCGTTTTGACTCAAATTCCGAACATGACTCATATTCCGAACTTTAGTTTTTAAATGCCCATTTTAACTTTATTCGTGTAATTTTCTCTACAGGAGTTAGAATTCGTTTGTTATCTTGATCCTCAGTGCGGAAAACCAATGCCAGTTTTAGTTTTAGGGCGCTAAAACGCCAGTGTTCGGGATTTGAGTCAGAACGGTACCAAAAACCAAGCCATTCGGTTGAGATGCGCCAGAGTAGTAAACGCTGCGAACGGGAATAGGGTATTTGTGCTATTTTATTACAATCTAACTTCCATTATCTGGCACTGGCATTATGGATAACATACTCGTGCAACCATATTATTAATATAATTGCAAGAATCTTAGATCCGGGAGCTAGAAAGTAATAGCTCTATTGTAACCTACAGCCCGTTTCAATAAAGTATGCGTTCCGAAGCTATAGCCGTATACAATAAGCCCCGCATGATTGTACCCACAGAGTATCTGAAGTGCATTCAAACTTCCTCAGTTAAAATTGAATTCTTTTGATTTTGGCGCATATTTAATAATAAAAATATATTTAACAATTTTCAATTTATCATAAAATGGCTTACCATTTTCGTAAGTTATCTTTGAATCGAACATGTTTGTTCATCTGCATTGCGATTATCGCATTATGACATTGCATTGCTGTTGCTAACAAACGATCAACCTATCCTTGCACAAACATGCGCTTGTATGTATATCGCCGACTGCGGTCACTGCTCTGGCCCTACTTCTTTGTGGCAAACTGGCGAAGCACCGCACAAAAAGAAGAGCTTAAAAACCAACTACACTGAACGACGGCCGAATGAGACTCACGTTGCGAACGGGAAAAAGAGGTGCTGCCAAAATGGTCGAATACCCTACTTTAACGTTGATAATCAAATGTTTCAATATAACTGGAAAATTGGTGGAGAGTTTCCGAGTCGATTGATATATAAATCTCAAAAATCCATCGAAAGATGAATGCGCTATTAACGTTCAAAATCTTACATGATTTCGTGACGGTCTCGGATTTGGAAATTTTCATTTGTCACCCTGTATCCGAGTCTTCCCCTTAGACGTAGTTTACGTCAAAAATGAATGAATGAATGGATTAACGAGATTCCCTCTGTCCCTATTTACTATCTAGCGAAACCACAGCCAAGGGAACGGGCTTGGAAACACTAGCGGGGAAAGAAGACCCTGTTGAGCTTGACTCTAGTCCGGCATTGTAAGGCGATATAAGAGGTGCAGTATAGGTGGGAGCCGGGGTAACACATTACCTCCCCGTGCACCAATGAGATACCACCACTCTTACTGTTGCCTTACTTACATGATCAATTGGAACAAGTGTCAAGGTTATTGCAACCTCCTGGCATAAGGTTTCTTGTTCAGCGTTCAGTCATGTCGTCATTCCTGGCCATAATTCAGAAGACCGAGCCTGCGGTTGATGAATACATCCCATCATACGACTGCCTGTGTCGTTGTTGTATTCCATCATCAGATGCCCCCCAGATCTATGAAGGCCTCCTAAATTTAAGCATATTAATAAGGGGAGGAAAAGAAACTAACCAGGATTCCCTGAGTAGCTGCGAGCGAAACGGGAAGAGCTCAGCACGCAGGGGTGACGCACTGTTGCGCGTCCACCCGGTTCCGTGTACTGGAGCGTTCGTTATCTGCCGTAACCGGTCGCTGGTTCAAGTTCAACTAGAATGTGGCTTTACCGACGGTAGAAGGACGCTCCATGGAGTCGTGTTGCTTGATAGTGCAGCACAAAGTGGGAGGTAAACTCCTTCTAAAGCTAAATATCACCACGAGACCGATAGCGAACAAGTACCGTGAGGGAAAGTTGAAAAGCACTCTGAATAGAGAGTCAAAAAGTACGTGAAACTGCCTAGGGCTCAAGCCCGTTGAACTCGATTATCCGAGCGGAGACATTCACCTGCGGGGCTGGCCTTCCCATTCAAAACGAGGGCCGGCGCCGCAGGGCACTTGTCTCTCCCGCGCGCGAGGACACTGCGATCCATTACGAAACAGCTTTCGCGTTTTCGGACGCGCAGGTCGCCCGACAGTTGCCCCCTGGTGCTTCCCCCGGTTGCTTGCCCCACAGTAGCGACGCTCAGTTCCGAAGGCCGCAGATTCTTCGCTTCCATGATCACTAAGCTGCAGTCGCAATGTTTTTGTTTATAGTCCTGGAGGACACTTACCTTGTCAGGATGATCAGAAAGAAGCCTACATAGTGATCGAAGGTCCTTGATCAGACGTCGTATCATCCGACCACCAACGGAGTGCCTCCCGTCCTGACCGAGAACTTGTTTGTGGTATGAAGGCAACGGCAGCATCCAGGACGGTCTTGATGAAGTCGGGAAAGGATGTGGCGCCATATTGGCCTTTGGGTGATGCCCGGGGGTGTGGTTCGGAAAGCGACCGAGATGGGATAATGATTGCCCCCGAATAAGTTGGTGGACACTTCCCATTCAAGATATGGGAGAACTAACCGGTTGACTGCGAGTGGCCATTAAATAAAGAGGGTTGAACGTTGTTAAGAGTGGACTTACCACGAACTTAATAGATTCGAGAAGCGCAATACCACGGGTATCAGACCTGAGCGTTGTCCAGCTATCGCTTTAACCTGTTGCCAGGTTAGATTTCGGTCGACTTCTTTTATTTCTTTATTGAGGCTTCGCTGCCATGAGCCTCTGGGTCTGCCTCTGCTGCGATTTCCCGCTGGGTTCCAGTCTAATGCTTGTTTACAGATTTCGTTTCCGCCCCAACGTAGAGTGTGGCCGACCCAGCCCCACTTCCGATCCCGAATTTCTGTTGCTATCGGCCTCTGGTGACAACGACGATGGAGCTGAGATCCAGTAGTGAGGCCACGAGGCCCGAATTATATACCGCAGCCATCTGTTTATGAATACCTGCAGCCGTTGAGTATTCTCCACTGACACACATCATGTTTCGCTAGCGTATAACAGCACAGATTTCACGTTAGAGTTGAAAAATATCTGCCTGTTTTTTCAGATATTTCTTAAACTCGCAGCCCTTGCTTTTTTGGTCCGTGTGCCTATATCGATCTTGGTACCGCCGTCTGACGCCATTTGGCTACCAAGATATTGGAAGCTTTCAACATTTTTCACTGGTTGCCCGGCTACTGTGAAACTGGAAAGGGTCACCGTGTTTACATCCAACAATTTGGTTTGTTGACGTTGATGAGCCTGCCGAAGAGGAGCGCTGGACACAGTCGTTGAGCTTACTCCGCATATCAGAGCGCCGTTGCGCGAGGAGTGCAACGTCATCAGCCAATTCGAAGTCGTTTAGGTGCTCCATGGTTATAGGCTGCCATAACAGCCCACTGTTTAGTTCACGGTTAATCGCACCTACCAGAATCTCGTCGATTACGATGAGGTACAGTAACGGTGATATAATACATCCTTGCCTCACACCAGCTACGACCCGGATAGGGTCGGACAAGACCCCATTGTGCAGCACACGAAAAGGCCTAGTACTGTTCCTCGATGAGGCCGATGATTTTCTCAGGAACCCCCTTGCATCTCAGGGCGCCCCATGTATTCTCGTGATTGAGACGGTCGAAAGCTTTTTCGTAGTCAATGAATACCAAGCAAAGGGACTCTTGGAATTCGTTGACCTGCTCCAAAATGATGCGGAGCGTGACAATATGGTCCACACAGGATCTTCCGGCTCGGAATCCGGCCTGCTGCCGCCGGATAGTCGCATCGATCTTCTCCTGAGTCCGGGCTAGGATAACTTTGCATAGAACCTTGAGAACGGTACACAGCAACATAATGCCTCGCCAGTTATCGCATACAGTCAGGTCACCCTTTTTGGGTACCTTCACTAAGATACCTTGCATCCAGTCGACCGGGAAAGTGGCGGTGTCCCAGATATTACAAAATAAACAATTCAGTAGCTAAGCAAATTTCATGGGGCCTGCTTTGAGCATCTCGGCTGATATGCGATCGACCCCAGATCATGCTGAGGTGGTGATGGCCTGACTGGCACTTGAAAAAGTTGTTCGAAGGGCTCGAACCAGCGTTTGAACTGGTCAGTTGGGTCGGTCAATAACTGATCATTTGCGTTTTTCACAGGCATCGTTGCATTCATCTTCGCCCCGCTTAAGCATCGTGAGATATCGTAGAGGAGACAAATGTTCCCGGTTGCTGCGGCTCTCTCTCTTTCGTCGGCCAGAGAGTCTGCCCACGCTAGCTTGTTCCGTCTACATGAGCGTTTTACTTCCTTTTCAAGAGCCGAGTATCGTTGAGGGGCTAAGATTTTGGCTCCTCTGGTTCTTGATCACTCTATCGCGGTACTCTATATATCTGTACTTTTGGATAACCAGATCTATCCTTCCAAGATAATTCATGTTCTATATTTACAGGGTCCGGCAATTGAACTCCTACATAAGTGAGTAAAAGTAAAATAATACAAAATACTTATTGGGAATTAGTTTCAAAAAACGTCGTCGAACCGTGGGCACGTCGTTATTTTGATACTAGGGGTTGGGTCTTACGACAGGAATAGACGCCGGCTCAAAAAGTGAAGAAAACCCAACTAAGGGGTTTTCAGGGGTTATTTCGAGCTAAGAGCGGCCAGCGAGTTCGCCGGACATAAACCCTATGAATTTCACTGTCAGGAGTATGTTGGAGGCCGCGGCCGCTCTAAAACATTATGTTTTTTGTGCAAGTCCTGAATAGAGATGGTCGGGTTTCACATTTTGCAAACCTGAACCCGACCCGAACCCGATTTATAAATTCCTTTCAAACCCGGACCCGACCCGAACCCGGAATGAAAAACCTTATCAAACCCGAACCCGACCCGTACCCGACAATTTTTGCAGTCTTAAACCCTAACTGGACCCGAACTATTTTGTTTGGCGAAAAACTCAAACTAGTTATTTTATATTTCTATTTACACCCAAAAGGGTATAGGCAAATGATATTTTAGTTACTAGATAAATATTGTCGCTGTCGTCGCTGTCCGGAACATTTTTTTGCTGGCGAGGATAGGGGAGCTAAATGTCAAAGAAGGAACATCCATACGATTTGACAGCTTGGTACCCAACATGTTCCGGACAGCATAACAAAGGGAACCGAAGCGACCATCTTTATCTAGTAACAAAAATATCTTTTGTATAGGCCCAAACAACAAATATGTTAAATTTACCAAAAACGAATGAAAAATATTCAATATTTTATTTCTCAAACTCGAACCCGACCCAGACCCGACATTTTATCATCTCACAAACCCGTACCCGACCCGAACCCGACCCGAAACCCGACCATCTCTAGTCCTGAAGCGACATCTGGTGGCCTCTGGTAAAACAACACAAAAGCACCCGCGAGACTTGTACGATATGTTCCTCAGTCGTGATCTATTTCTAGTGAAATCAAATGAAATTGAAATGAAATATTTTTGTTTTGATCAATTTGTCTGTTTATTTATATGAAGCACTTTGATAGCCGGACCCAGTAAAGTAAATCTCCACGCAATATGATTCATTTCTGAATTTTTGTGCAATTTCTGAATGCTCCAGCAATAGTTTTAAATTTATGCCGATATAGCTCTGCACAAAATTGAAATATTATTCGTGGTTGTAATAATATCCTGGGTAATAATAAGGTAATGAATGAGAAATTGTATTTAACCAGCGCAACATGTTCTGAACAGCAACGCACCGATACAAAAACGTCGGCGGTGGCGACACATACCTTTGCTTGCAGGTGGCATCTGCAACTAAAACATCGTAAGTCACTCCCGTAATTATGTCAAAAATGAACAACAATAAAAAAAAAGAATGAAAAATAAACATTCCTGAAATATAACGACCTGGATATTATGTGATTGAATGCGAACTATGCCAAACGCCATTATCGAATTTAAGGATTCTCCCGTTTGTTTAATCGAGCGATAAAATTCTTCAAATGGGTCTTCTCTC
Source organism: Armigeres subalbatus (assembly GCF_024139115.2). Lineage (NCBI taxonomy): Eukaryota > Metazoa > Arthropoda > Insecta > Diptera > Culicidae > Armigeres > Armigeres subalbatus. The sequence goes on from NW_026941834.1 coordinate 210,762, forward strand.
TTCTCTAATCTTCAAGTTATGTCGAAACTATAATAAATTACAACTGACCTTGGAAGACTAAGGCGAAAGAAGAAAAAAAATCTAACACCACACAGCTCTTGCTGGTCGTAGAGAACTTTATGGAAAACCTCGGACACCATAATTTAGCCGCGACATCACAGGGGATGATCCGCCCAGGTCGTCACCAGCCAGTCCCTGAGAAACCGCATTCGAAACGGTGCGGTGTGAGGGCGGCGAGGCTTAGTGTTTTGGTCGCGATTCAGTCGTCCAAACATCGCGCTCTTCTCAACCCCCTTCGACGATTGCGCGGCGAGCGGTGATTATTACCATTCGGCCGAAGGTGTTCGGGGGACCAAGCTATCGACCGGTCCGTCCGGAGTTAAGTATATGTTAGGAATCGACCGCCAGCCAGTGGCTCTCGGGGGGTTGGTGGTGCTAAACATATGAGCCGGCCCCACAGTAATATTAATCAAATGCAAAATATTTCCTGACTTATGAATATTTATGAATTTCGGTTTCATTTTTTTCCCTTTGACTCTATGGGTGCTGGCTGGCTGAAATTCACACCGAAAGTCTAATGAGCAAGAGAAATGGATACCCATAAACACACTGACTGAGCGAGTGGCGCTTGAACCACCGCCGCGACGGGTTAGGACACGAAGGGACACATTTTTGCCATATTTCGATGAGGGGGGTGAGCTTTTTCTGTGTGATATTTGTTATTTATGTTTAAATGCTTTTTAGATGAACCGGTCGGTTCTACTTTGTATTGATCGTGATTGGCTGACGATGACACAGTGTTGATTGCACCGCAGGTGGCAGTTGGATAAGCATATGCGGTATTTCGAAAAATTTCGTTTTAGGTCATTCGAAACGAAATTCCGCGGAATTTCGCGGAATTTTAGCATGGCGAAATCTGATTTTCTGATTTCGTTTCGTTTCGATTAATTTCAAAAAATTCGACGGAAAAATCATGCTTATAACGAAATTAAACGGAATTTCGCGGAATTTCGAAATAAACTTTTAATATTTCAAATTTTTATATCATAAAAAAATTTGGCTGCGCCGCTGAATAAAGCCATTCAAACTCTATTTAAAATTTTATAAGGTACATCGGGGCAAGTTGAAACGGTTTTTTCAAAGTTGAACTTTGTAGTGCTATTAAAAAAATCATTCTTTGATAAATTTTGAGTTCGTTTGCGGCATTTGCTAGTTCGGGGCAAAGAATATACATAAAAAATTAGCAACCTTACCAAACTTTCTTATAAATAGTTAGTATACTAAAATTATATTTTTATATGCATCGTTTCAACGTATCGGGGCAAGTTGAAACACTGCGCTATATACAGACATTAGCCAATTTTGCCGTATCAAAAACAAAATATAGTACTCAATGAAACTCAAGATGCACAAGGTTGGTATGGTGACTGTACTGCCAGGACACTCATAAGAGTCCCATGTAAATGTTGATGTAAACTTCTGATGATTTTGAATATCTTTCAGACGTTAGCTCAAAATTGTCTCTTGTTAAGGAAAAGTGACAAAGTAGTAAACTTTGTTCTAGAATTTTGAAAATCATATCCTTCTTGTATTGTCCATCTTGATATTTACTCGGATTACTTTTCAGGATGGTTAATTATTTGGTTCGCTTGAATTGTGCACTTGATCAATTCGTTTGTGGCTTCTTCGTAAATTCACATTTATTAACCAGCATACCTCTCACAAACCCCTCGATTGAAGAAATAAGGGACTAGGGAAGTGAAAGGTGAAGTTAACAAAATGGTTACATGCTCTGTTTTATTTTTTTGAAAGCCAGTGCTCACTACGAGGAAAAGTAGATTAAGAATCTCAAAACAGACCATGCAGTTTGAACATGACCCCTTTTAATTCTATTCTTTCGTGGAAATTGCAGGTGGGTCGGGTCATGACGGGATGGGCGAAAATTTATTAAATTTATTTTCAGAAGCTTGGACCTTTTTATAAATTTATATTATCCGAATGTATTTACGGACCAATGTGAATTCTGAAAAAAAAAATCATTTTAAATTGCGAGGGTGACGTTTTGAACCGTTGTTCCAACTTGCCCCGCACCACGCATTTCTATTTGCCCCGATGGGTTGAAAATGCGGAGCAATTTCAAACAACAAAAATACGAAAATTTACCGGGTCTTTCATCGATGTTTTATAATCATTATGCTTATTCAACACTAGCAGACCCGACGAACTTCGTTTCGCCTAAAATTGATTTATTTTCTGAACAATTCTTGAGTTATGAAGAAATTGATGTTTCATTTGTATGGGAGCCCCCTTTCCAAAGGAGGGAGGGATCTCGAACCATCTTAGGAACCTTCCCCGGCCCCAAAAACCTCTGCATACAAATTTTAACGCCGATCCGTTCAGTAGTTGCGAATAATCTATAAGGTTCAGACCGACAGAAATTCATTTTTATGTATATATATATTGGATGATTACCTACCGTGAAAATTTGATGGAAAAAAAACTCTTACAAACACCATTTTGAGACTTATTTCATTGGCCCGCCAAAAACAACTACCATGATATGTGAAGCAAAGCAACTTAATCCAATGGGAATTTGCAGGAAATCGTTGATTCCAGCGTTGGTTTTTGTTCAGGGGGTCCATTATACGCACGGGGTCCATTACTAGCACTCTCCCTAATATTTAGCAATAAACGTAAATGTCTGCGTTCTAGTTTGATGGCATAAAATTAGTTTACATTTAATAGCTAAAGGCTTATACATTGTTCTCAAGGTCTGAAAAGATTTATAACTGTTGATTTTAAGCATTATATTCATTTTTTTTCCATCTAGCAGTTATATTTTTTCAAGTGAAATCTTTTGTGCTTGTAACTTTCGCTTCTCTTACATAAATAATGGATATTTCTATCGAGTTTAGATAGTTTCTATCGAGGAAGATAAACATCGATTTTTGAAACATATTGTATGGAAGGTTCTGTACCAAATTAATTTGGTTACACTGGCTACCTTCTCATCAGAGCTACCGACTGAATAGTAACAAGGCAGACACGATTGAATTGTCACATCGTGTCCTAGCTTTCAGCAAACACGTATGCCTATTTTTTATTGCTAAAACACAGCAAATAGTTTATTGGAAATCAGCAAATAACCGTATTTTGTACGGAAGTCTGTTCTTGCCGAGTCTGTTATGCTGATCTGCAGAAATAAAAACTGATTGTGTATTTTTAATATTGCGAAAATTGTTTGGATACTCAAAATTACCTTTATCCTATAACTTCAGTAGACCCTATATTCTCTTAATTATTCAGATCTGTATTTCCAATGGTTTGAATTTCCAGGCTTTACAGATTCATCATGGAATGGAGAACGTTTTCCGAGGCGCCAGGCAATGTGAGGCAAGTAGGCTGAACCCGGAACTGTCTCGCATAATCCGGGACGTTTGTAACCTAATGCCTACATGCAGATAGCGTAATGGTGTTGCTAGAGTAAGAGAATCTCACAGCTATTATTGTTAAGGTCCGACTCCCATCAGCGCACCATAGAATTTCTCTAATAGTTCTCACAAAAAGTGAGTGAGAGGTAAAGTGATTAAACGAAAAAGGTTTTCGTCTAACAGTCACGATTTTCGTTTATCTTCAAAGGCCGAGAAAAAATGATGGAGGAGAAATGCCCCTCACCATAACCAAAAAAAAATGCTCGCTTTATATTTCCATCAGACCTCAGTAAAAATTTAGAAAAAGTCGAGTTTACACACTTATTTTTATTTCTGCAGCTCGGTAAAAATCCGCATAGCCGTGCGCCAGCAAAATAAATAACTGATATTCCGGCAAAAATGATGATTGTTAGCTGGTTTTCGGCAAATTATTTGCTGATTTTCGGCAAAACATGTTTGCTGGGGCACGGCTGTGCGAATCTCGGTAAAAGTTGACCATTTTGCTGACATCCCGGTAAAAAAAATTAAGTGTGTACTACTGCAACCAACAGCTGTTTGGAAAGTCTCACAGATTCAATAAATCTTCATGAATTTGGTTGCAAATTTGCCTGGAGACTTTATTCAAGATGATTGATTGCAGTTAAAAAATCAGCTTTTATTTATTTTTACTGAGGCCTGTTGGAAATATTGAGCGATGAATATTTTTACGTTATTTATGGTAAAGAGGCATACTTTTGAAAATGATAAACATGTACAAAACTGATCTGTTACTTATGTCCTTTTGTAAAATTAAGCTAGATTCTACCTATGGAATTTGGTTAACAATATTTTTCTTTAACAATATTAAACAAAATTAATTTTCTTTTATTCGTATTCTTTTTATTAGTTTTTTTGCATTATGTATATAATGCAAATCAAAACTATTCAATAAAAATTCCGCGGAATTTTTTTTTTATTTCGTTTCGTTTCGAAAAATTTCGAATCAAATGGACCTCAATTTCGTTTCGTTTCGAAGTATCGGAAGTAAATCTGAATTTCGTTTCGTTTCGTTCCGAACCAACAATAGCATTTCAAATTTCGTTTCGTTTCGTTTCGTCAGGAAAATATGTGTTATCGCATACCCTTACAGTTGGATTAGTGAATATGTTCACGCAATCATTCGATGGTTATTTTTTCGGATTTAATGCGATTGATTTAATACAAATTGATCTCAAAGTAATTTGGAAAGAGACCTCCTTCTGGCCAGTGACAAAAATGTATTGGAGCCGAATGTGTTTTCATCCCTCCATCATGGTGTAAAAAAGGGCAAAAAGCCATTGATGTCTAAACTCATTGGAGTTTAATCAGGATCAGGAAAGTTGGGTAAATTAAATCACACATTAATTGAGTTGGATGAAGAAAGCAGTTCAATGATCATTTTCCATAAACTTTATTGATAAATGTTGTTTCTTTGATGCAACTAATTGCTCTGGAATTGTAACGTGCTTTGTGGTTGCTATGCGTTTGGATTCCGGACAATTCCGCATTGCAATGCTATAGGTGCACAAAGTTGACTTTTAAAGAATTGGATGGTTCTTGTACATCTTATCTGTAGAGTCATAACTAATTGATACGAATGTGTCAATGCATATCCCATTATCCCATTTATCATTTCCATGTAGATAAATAGCTGTGAGGGATTGTCAAATTGAAATTAATTATTTCCCGCATCATTTGACTACCAGAAGAGTCCAAATCTGATGGAAAGATATGTTTGCCTCCGAGCGAAACCGGCAAGCTCAACTTATAACCCTTTCTTCGGTGTATTTCATCTTCAAAGCAGCTTCCACACCGCAGCACCACCGGAACGAAAGCTTTTATCAATTAAAGAGATGTAATTGCCACCGATATGTACGCATAGCCTATTCTCGCTCTGCCCCCTCCCGGTCCGGATCCTAGAGGCAAATTCCTAACGTGGTTTGTGGTTTACCTTGGGCATCCTCATTCTCCTCATATAGCATTCGCACGCGGAGAGGCCGCCTGATTCACGAGAACGCACACGCCATGATTGGGTCGTACGGAATTTTACGACTCTTGGAACGTCGTTATCTAGCCCATGAAAAAATAATTATGCGCGCATGATTTAGGAATTTGGATGGCGGCGTCTGTCGAAGCCAGTTCCGGTGCAAGGGTTAAATTTTACGATCCCGTGCCGAGCATCGACGGCCGGTGTGCCCCCGTACTTTTGGCCATATAACGAACGCACAACAGCACCGACCGTAGTAACTATGCGTTCGTCGACGAGGTGGAAAAGTGTGAAAGGGTTCTAACCTCGAACGCTGTCTGTGCGGATGAGTCGGGATGATTCTTGCCGACGTGGCTCAAGAGCGCTGCTAAATAGGTGAGGGCGCGTGTGTATGTGGGTGCAAATGTGCTCGTAAATGTTTATCGCTTGATACCGGAGGCCGGAGGAGCAGCCACAATCATTACTCTGTGGGCTTGTTGGCAAGAGAAAGGAGCAGCATCAAAAGCGACGTATGCGATAATGAATGAGTAATGATATGCTTAATTTGTAATAATTTATCTCTTATCAGAGAAGCTGTGCTTAGTGTTATGGTTAACGTGGGGGAACACTTGATGGGCTTAGATGCACGTGAGAAAATTCGTTGATGAATTATTTTGGGGGTTGTTCAGCAGATCAGTTTTGGTTTTACGGAAATCAAAAAATGGCTACATCGTAAAAAACAATGAAACATGAGCTGTTTGCCTCCCCTTAATTATATTCTATCGATCTCAAATTTACTTTCATTATCTTGCTAAGACTGCATAGTTTACAGATCCCTAGCGCTTTCGAATGTATTTCGGATGATTCAGGATTACATGTGGCATATTTTGAGCGTATCAATCCCTAATGAAGTGGTTAAAACATGCAATGTATTAAACGAAAATTTTAAAATACGAGACCGTCACAAAATCCCGATTGATTGTCGACATTCTCTTATACACAGTTTAAGATGTCCGTAGAATTCCCCGATTTATCCCCTGTCAAGAGGAGGGGTGTAAGGAAAAGACGTTCCGTTTTGATAGCAAACTGTTAGTATGCTTCAACTGTAATTATAAATTTTGGTAAGTACAATTGCATAAAGTTTAGAATTCAATTACAGTGACTTACAATTCGGTGGGCCTTAGCTCGCTCACCCCACTGTTCTGTTTAACTGTCGACAATTGCGGCACCTAGTTTTCTTATTTAATTATCAATCGTATTTATTTATATTTCACTAATTTCTTACTTTCTTTTCAGGTTTCTTTTCTTTTCAGGTTGCAAACGGATCAAAACACCACTCTAGAAGTCTTTACCACGGACTATTTCCCTAGGAAACTACGGATTTCTTGGATTAGTTTTATAACTACTTGTGGAAACTCTAACCTCAACTAACCTCCTTTTACCGCGTTGGTTTATGCGCGATAGCTAGAGTTTCTTCGAATTCTTCAAATACTATCGGTTTAAGCACCGTTGAATTTAAACACTTTCTTAACTAGTGCGCAACAAAATACTGGTTTTCAATTTTTTAGAGCACTTAATAATAACCAACTTTTGCACTCGATTTTACTTGCAGCCACCACGCGCACGTTTTCTGGAGGAAAGACGCTGTCAATTATGTCGTCTGACATCGATGTCATTTCTCGCTACGGCGTTGCTTCGACGCGCTGCGTTTCTGCATTGATTTATCGCGTCCCCTTTATTGGTGCTCAGGGTTGCCAGATCGCCCTCTCTTACGCTCACATCCCCAGAACATTTTTCATGAAAATATCAATGATTTAGTAACTTCATATAATTTTCATTGATATTTCTTAGAAACTAAGAAAAACTTTGAGTGGAAATTGCGAAGGATTTCACGTTGAAATCCAAAGAATTCCTCATTGAAATAGATTTTTCATAAGACGAGTTTGTACAATCCCATTTAATTCCACCACTTAATTGTACCTTGACAGATACGTATTTCGACCTCAACAGTAAGGTCGTCTTCAGTGTCTCGTACTTGACTCGACTAAGATTGGGATTGTACAAACCCGTCTTATGACAAGTGAAGACATTCCACTAAAAAGTTCAAAATCATTTTCTAAATGAAATACCTAGATTTGTTGAACGGAGAAGGATCGATTGGCAGGAAGCTTTTTGGCCGAAGGTCGAAAGTTTTTCGGCTGCCTAAAGTTATTTGGCCGAAAATGTCATTTTGTCGAAATGTTTCACTGGCTGGAAAAAAAATACAACTGGCTGAATAGGTCAATTGACCAATAATGCCCTTTTGGCCGAAATGGTCGTGTGGCAGAAAAAAAAAGCCACTTGGTCGCAATGAACATTCAGTCTAAAGCGTCGTTCGGTTGAATTGATCATTTATTAGTTGCCGTTTGGCTGAAATGATTGTTTTGTTGGAAGACATTTGTAGGGCATTTTCGGGGAAAATGGTTTTTTCAAACGACTATTTATGCCAGACTGCATTTTCAACCAAATGGTCTATTCGGTCAAACGAGTGTATCGACCAAAAGGAATTTTCAGGGCAAATAACGGCAGCAAAATAACATTTCCGTGAAAAATAAGAAATTCTCCATAAATATAAAATGTCCACATATAAAGCAAAATTTCCATAAACAATCAAGATTTTCCCGTAAAACAAAAATAAATTAGCTCTTTGAAAAGCAAAAATTGCAATTATAAAAGAACAATTTTTCATGAAAAAATCAATTTGTTCCACGAAAAAAATACAAAATTTCCATAATAAATCAATAGTGGCAATAAATAAAAATTGAAAACAAATTGAAAATTTTCTACGAAATAATCAATAAAGAGTAATGAAAAAAATTTAAAAAAATCCATAAAAATACAAAAAAGCAATAAAATTTTCCATGAACTTTAAACGCTTTTAAGAAGTGATTATCTATGGAAAATACCCAGTTTTGTTGCTTTTCCCCGAAGGTTAATGCTAATATTGATTTATTTATTAATTATTCATTTATTGCTCATATCATGATTTCTTTATTGGCAATTTCCTATTTTTTATGTAAAATTTCTATTTATTAACCCTTATGCGGCCGACGGGGTACCCGTGTTCCTTTTTCAACTTCAAGTGGCGATATTTTAATGTCTTTTTATAGCTGAAAGCTGAAACTCGGTGACATCTCAGAACTCAATAAAATGTAGCATCTGTGAGAAAATCACGTTGATACAGTGAAGAGGGACGTGGGGAGGGGCATCTGATTTTTTTACCACGTGGATGGCCGACAGGGTATCCGTGTTCCCATAAATTGATATTTTCATAACATTAACAATTTTCAACCGATTTAGATAACTTTGACAGTTTTGGAAACAGAAACTCATATACTTTTTGCCCATTGTCAAGGTTTACAGCTTTTGTCTATGGTTATACAAGAAATCTTTGAAGTAAGGCTTGTTGTTTTTGGTTCCAGGGAGTATACAAACTTCATTCATATCACTAATATGAAGCTGTCTATTCTTTGGAACTGCGAAATGTGAATAAATTGGAAAGATACAACTTCACCCGAGAACGTAAGGGAAAAAAACGGACTAATATCGCAAAGATCATGTACCATATTGAAAGTAGATTAAAGTAAAGACCCTCTAGTTATTCGCCTAATTAGTCTTACTTCATAAATGTCTAGGATGACCATTAGCATATGCCATGAACGCATTTTATTCATGGACCACAAGGGACATGTACCAAATTTAAAACTGATGATATATCTCTGGTGTAGATCCCAATGCATTACTTCATAGTTTTATTGGATGACAATGAACATTTGAAATGGGTGCATTCTATTCTACGTACCATAAAGGGCATGTTTAACTATTCAAATAGGCCGAAAGAACTTTGGATACGCGTGAAGTTCTTGATGATTGTTCAAGTGTTCTCTTGGATACCCATGAACATATGCAATGAATGCGGCATTAGACTGGCCCAGGAAACAAAAAGTTGCGTAATTCTACGGGGCATCCCCCAGGATTGTGTCTTTGGGTGAGAAAATCAATCTCTGAAAATTTCAGCTCAATCGCTTGTTGCATAAGCTGGCGCATTTGATTTGAAGTTTGTATGGGGATTTCAGCCAAAATGTATAGAAAAATACACCTCCGTCACTCATTCGATCTGGAAATTGGTTCTGATTGCTCGATTGACCTCAGAATTGCAAAAACGGCAGTTGGTATGCTACAGAACAATTTCACAGAACATTGTATGATGATTAAATGAACTTTTATATAGGTTTTGGCTGATGCAATTCTATCAAAAATCCAAAAATACACAAATCAGCTCCTAATAAATCAGCCGAAAACTATATAAAAGTTCATTTAATCATCATGCAATGTTCTGTGAAATTGTTCTGTAGCATACCAACTGCCGTTTTTGCAATTCTGAGGTCAATCGAGCAATCAGAACCAATTTCCAGATCGAATGAGTGACGGAGGTGTATTTTCCTATACATTTTGGCTGAAATCCCCATACAAACTTCAAATCAAATGCGCCAGCTTATGCAACAAGCGATTGAGCTGACATTTTCAGAGATTGATTTTCTCACCCAAAGACACAATTCTGGGGGGTGCCCCGTGGAATTCGACAACATTTTTTTCTCTTCATACTAATCTGGGCCAGTCTAATGCGGCATATTATATGTACCACGAAGGGCATATGTCACTTTTGAAACAAGCCAAAAGATCTCTAGTTACCCATGCAGATTTAAAGGCCTATTCCAGGGTTTTCTTGGATGACCATGAACCTATGCAATGGACGCAATCTATTCTATGTACCACAAAGGGCATGCAATACTTTTGACACAATCTAAAAGATCTCTGGTTACGCGTGTAGATCTTAAGGCCTTTCCAGGGTTTTCTTGGATGACCATGAACATATACAATGAAGGCGCCATCAAGGATCTGCACCCCTTATGACTTCTTTATTTCTCGGCGTACCAAGAACATCTTTATGCCTCAGTACTCAAAAAATTGGACGACTATGATAACGAAAACAATTTGGACGACCCTAATACCGAAATTTGTAAAAGACACATCTTAAGACTAAAAGTGAGTTAAATATCAAACTTCGCTTACCTGAAAGATGGCAAACTTTTTTTACACTCCAAATTCCAAATAGCGCTCCCTCTTTTTACGCTCAAAATTCTAAACAACGGTCCCTCTTTTACGTCCTAAATTCGAAATAACTCTCCTTTTTTACGCTCTAATTCCATTTACGCTCCCCCGTTTTGGGCGGTTTTGCAGTACATGTGATGTTACCGTATTATTTTCCAAGGACCTGTACTGCCTATGATCGCATATTCGTAACAATCGACAAAAGTAGGCATGGGATAAATGGAACAATGAAGTTTGTGATATGCAAAAGTATGGAAATCTCAATGAATTTTTAAAAATTCCCAAAAATTGCACAAAAACTTTATCCAGTTGGAATCTTCGGTAGAAACATTTCCATTACTTGGTATTTGAATGAAAACTTATTTCGAATTTTTTGCACTCAGTACATGGCGTACTGGCAATAAAGTTTTCTGGTGTTACGGTTATGCGATCACTTTGTTTAATGTTACAAAACAACTTGGTAGTTTTTTCAAGTTTTTTGGAACAAACTTTCTTATTTCACCTGGTCAGCTGGAAGAACTAGCAATTTGGAGATGATTCATGAGCTTACCTCAAAATCGACAAAAATGCAAATGTTACAAATATGCGATCATGGGCAGTGTACCAGCATGTACCACTTTTGAAAGAAATTTACAGACCTTCGTTTACGCGTGTGGACCCTATAGCCTTTCTCCAGGGATTTCTTGTATTGCTGAGGACTTATCCGAGAGATTTCTTCGATAGCGCAGAACATATGTAGTGATCACATTTGATTTCAAGGAGCACAAAGAGCATGTACCACTTTTGAGACAAGTCCATAGACCCATGGTTACGAGTGTAGACCTTAAGGCCTTTCTCCAGAGATTTCTTGGATGACTCGGAACATATACTGTGAACGCATTCTATGCTAAGTACCACAAAGAGCATGAACCGTCTTTGAATTTGGATAATAGGCCTTTGGTTACGCGAGTAGATCTTTAGGCTTTACTCCAGAGATTTCTCGGACGACTAAGACCTCATTTCAGGGATTTTTTGCATTACCCGAAGCATATACTGTGAACACCTTCAATTCTAAGAACTGCAAAGAGCTTGTAGCATATTTAATAGAGTTTCCAACCCGGGACATCCCGGGACAAAAAATCCCGGGATTTAGGAAAATTCGGGATTTCCCGATTCCCGGGATATTATTTTTGAAATCCCGAAAAACCTGGGATATCCGGGACAAAAAATTCGCAAAACAGTGTATTTTTTCTTCTTACAAAAGTTATTTGTTTCGAACGCGAATCCCATTTTATTTGATTAACTCATATCATATTTTTATACCTCCCATCAGGCATGATTTTTTTCCAAGTTCGTTTATTTGGTAGGCTCAGGCATGTATACGGAGCCAAGGTTCTTTGTGATGCACAATCGAAGGCATCTTATTGTTAAATTAATAAGAGAGGAGCAGACATGAAAATATCGGAGATAGTAAATAGAACACCTTCACAAAAATATTAGATTCCCCTATACATACCACTCAATGGAGGGCTACTGACTGATACTTCTTTTCAGCAGTTACAGCTCTCTGGGGCTGTCCACAAACCATGTAGACCGAAATTTTACTTTTTAAAACCCCCCCGTCCCCCTAGTAGACTTTCGTAGACTTTCGTAGACTTTTCCGAAACCCCTCTCCCCACCCCTTAAAGTCTACGTAGACTTTTTAAAAATTTACAAAACCTCATATGTGGTTCGAAAAATATGGAAATCAATCTCGTTTAAGCAATTCACCTATTCAATTCTATTTCCATGTAAACATTACAACAAAGTTCGTATTTAAAACATCATAAAATCAAACTGAACAAAATCCAAAAAAACAAAAATCAAATTGAAACGAAATCAAATTCAATCCTCTGTCCATAACTACTGAAATCAAATCTCAAAGCCAATTAATTTAATTACTGTTGAATTCAATTCCTCCTAGAGGTGTGCGCCACCATCGCCGACACTTTTGCATCGGCGCGCCACTGATAAAATCTGTCACACATCTGACCTATAATTCTCAACGCCGCGCCGGTTCAAAATTGGGAAAACCGAAGAATTTTCAGAATTTGGAAAAATTTCGAGTTGAAATTCCGACAATGTTAATTCTGCATTCCAATAAGTTTTGCGTGGAAATTTCGTAAAATTTCCCGATTGATAACCCTGAAATACTCCAAAGAACTCTCCGTGATAATTCCGATGCTTTTCTTGAAAGTTCCATGTAATATCTCGCTGAATAATCATCTGTTGAAATCCCAAGATTTTTCTTTTAAATTCCAAAAGTTTCCCCGTTAAGTAAGTAAGTAAGTAATTTTCCTTGGAAATTTGGAATGGTTTTCTACGATATTTTTAATTTCTCTTGCAAATTTGGAACAATTTCTTTAGGAAATTTAAATAAATCTTATGGACATTCCAAGGAATTTTCTGAATAATTTTCGGCGGAAATTCTAGAGAGTTTTCAGTTAAAATTTTTATGAACGTGTTTTATTGTGTGGCTTTCTCAGTCTAATTTAGTCAAAACGATTCGTTTTGCTTTGCCCGACGTTTCGGCCTGTATTTTTGGCCTTTTTCAAGGGTGAAACAGTCTACCGTTTTTCGTTATTAAGTTTGCCGTTTTTCACATAGGGAGGGCTTCTCGTAATCAGTTTAGTCGTCGTGCAATAGCAGTGTGCAATTAAGTCGTGTGCAATAGCAATGCAAAAAAAAAAACGAATCGTTTTGACTAAATTGGACTGAGAAAGCCACACAATAAAACACCAAATCTTCCAGTCGTGTTTCTTTTGTATTTTTATGAACTTCTCGTAAAAAAAGTAGAATGTTGTATCCGAGACACAACCGCCAATTGGACGTAGAATTACGTGAAGTGTAAAAGATTTTATTTTGAAATTCTGAATATGTTCCTTGGTGCTGATTTTCGAAGATGGGGCTGTAAATTCAATCTGGGTTGGAATATCCTCGGCATGTCGCATATCCTGGAAATAAATGGGCGAAAACCCGATTGTTACTATAAACTTATTTCGGTTTATAACTATAAGCACAGTATTAAAGAAACAGAAGATCAGTAAACAACAACCTTAACAACAACCTCCTCCATGAATATTTGGTGGCCCTGAAAAGGGCCGTTTGTTTATGCTTGAAGCCTTTTGAAGTGATGTACGCCGTGGTCCCGATGAATGTTATAGGCTGTATCAATGCACTGTTGGGCTGAATCTGTAGAAAACGAAAAGAAGAACAAAACGGAAAGAATGTTTCATATTAAATACATTATGATGGTATTTGACTCAAGCTTCATTTTTAGGAGCAATTATCTATTTTTGCTACGGACTGTACAGCTGATGTCAATGATTGGTCATTCAATTTGAAATCGCACGTTTTGGCAGATGAACTAGCGGAGCAACGACGATCAGTGACGTTAATCCACTTCACTGGGATGGCATTGGTTCTAGAATAAAATAACATGACGGCGTTGTTCTGTTGCTCTCAAGCAATTATGAATTGCACTTTGAAGAAAATTCGTCTCAGCTCAAACTTTCCATGTGATATGATGGTTATGATAAGAATCAATTTGTTTTCTACAATACGCCTATCCAATCACAAGCAGCAATAAAGCTTATGATTTGTACTTTGAAAAATATTTGTCTCGGCTCAATCTTCTCTCGTGTGAAATTATGATTCTGAAAAGAACCCATTTGTTTTCAGTAATGCACCTTCCCAATCACAAGCAGCGACAAAACCGAAGCAGAATCTAGAGAAAATTTCATTTCATTGCTACTGACCCCAATGTCAGCCACTCGATAAGTTACCGCTAAAACGCGATAGACACCATCCATGCGAATCAATTTTCGCAGCATCCCCCTCCGAAGAGCGCTTGCGCTGCTGCCGACGCCAAGCGATAATAATTTGCACTTTGAAGAAGTAAAAGAAGAAGAAGAAGAAGAAGAAGAGCCCCTGGTTATGTACGAAAGCACTGGCATCGAACGAACGAAAGGCGGAGCAAGCAAGCTGATGTCAAGCGATTATGATTTGTACTTTGAAGAAGTAAAAGAAGAAGAAGAAGAGGCCCTGGTTATGTACGAAAGCACTGTCATCGAACGAACGAAAGGCGGAGCAAGCAAGCCGATGCCAATGATACGGCTCAAAAAGGGGCGGGCCTCGGACTCCATGCAAACGTATTCTGACCAGCCGAAGTCTGGTTTTCTCGGAAAATCGGCAGGACAATTGCATCGCATCGCAGCGCCAACCAGACATCACCGGCGGTGGAAAGCCTGCGGAGAAGGCAACAGCAATGATGGTTGCTACGGGCGGTGGCAGCGACGATAATTGCTACGAGGGGCGGCAGCAAGGCTTAGAGAAACGTCATCAAGGGCGTCTCATCGAAGGCGTCGAGCATTATGAACAGCCTCGTAAACGACATCTTCGTGCGTGTTGAGCTGGCCAAGCCGGCCGTTCCGGAGGGTTCCAAAGTCGTCACCAAGTAAGTCAGCTCCTAGTGAATGAACAAGGAAGTAGCTTCACTTAAAACGACCCTTTTCAGGGTCACAGTCCCACTCAAATCAAAATTTTGAAATGAATTTCCTCTACTGATGCCACTGTTAGCCAATTTATGATTTGCCGCTGGAACACAATAGACGTCATCCATTCTAATACATTGTTTTGTTAAGTCTTTATGCAAGGAGCGCATAGGCTGTTACCTCCAAAGAATTTTGCCCGTCGCCAAGCGATTATGATGTGCACTTTGAAGAAAATATTACGGCTCTACCTTCTCTTGCGTACAATGGTAGATTTGACAAGAAACTATTTTGATCCACAATGCGCCTTTCTAATCATTCATAGACTAATGCAAAATGAACTCCCCCAAGAAATTATGACGTTTGAGCGGTTCGCATAATGAACGCAAAATGAAATTTTATTCGAGTGGACGACCCGCTCAAATGTCAAAATCCATCGGGAGAGTGAATTTGATGAACTTTTGCATAGGTCTATAGCAAACAAACGATAGTCCGTACCTTGCGTAAAAAAATCGATTTCTGCTAAATAGCCACTATTAACAAAACATTTTCAGTGGCGCCACTGGTATCCGGGGACCGTAATCGATGCCATTTTTGCAACCAACTCTTTCTTCTCATAAAATTTTGGTCCTGAGAAGAACCGATTTTCTTTCCAAAATGCGCCACTAACAGTAACTAAACGATAGTCCGAAGATTGTTGTTTTTGGCGATGGCCTCTCAGTGTTCCGCTTTCTGCTGAGACTGCTGCAACGGGCGTCATTGTTGTGCCCGCTCTCCGAGAAAATTTAATTGAACTGAGGATTGGAGTCGAGCCCGTAAGTTGCACGTTTTTGATGTCTGTGCTTGCGATGCACATACGCGATCAATTGGTTTACCGATTTTTCAGTGCCAAGAAAAATTTAATTTTTCAATAGTTTAGCACCTTGAATGCATTTTTTCGATAGTTCAGCAAAATCTTAAAGAGTTCGTCGATCGATTAACACCAAAATCTTCAAAATCGGTTGAAAGACGGCTGAGTTGAATGAATGACCCCTAATGTTCCGGAAAGACGTAATCCTACGTCAAAATCGAATAAATTTTCATGAAAACTAGAAAGGCTTTTTTACAAAAAATGCAATTTTTTCGGAAACTCAAACTGTTTTTGGTGGGAAATTCAAATAATTTCTCTTAAAAGTTTTCAAAAATTTATTTAGAAATTCCGAAATTTTTCCATCGATAATTCCAAAGAATTTGCATTATAACTGCCGATGAAATTTACGAAGAATTTCCACGGCATTTCGAATAATTTTGCTTATATGTCCAAAGAATTCCTCGCAAAAATTCCGAAGAATTTCCGAAATTAAGAAAAAAAAATCGAGTACTTCCCAGAAAATCTCCAGTGAATATACTGGAGGGTTTCTCGCGGAAATTTCGGAGGATTCCCTTTACAAGCTCCAAAGAATATCTTTTGGGCATTCTAAAGACTTTTTCTGGGATATTCCAAAATGCTTCCTTTCTAAATTAAAAGAAAAATCCGTAGAAGTACGACATAATTTCCATAGTTTGCAAAGAAGTTCCGAAAATCAAAAGAAATTCTAGTAGAATCTGCAGTAAAATCCAAGTGCACAGCAAATAATTTTGAAAGTTTAACGACGTGTAAAATTGCACCCAACCATATCAAACAAATTAACATTCGATATTCAATTAAATTTTTTTCGATTTTAAAGAATTTTAAATTTATTTCGATTTTAAAGAACAGTGAAATCGATTGAATGTTACGTTTATTTGCATGCTCCAAATATGTGCATGAAAATACATTTAAAATCACAACATATTTTTATCTGTGTGGGGATGTTGCAAATTTTTCGAAATTTTTTATAGAATACTTTGGAGATTTTTTCTGCTCAACACAGAAGAACTTTCTGGTGAAATTCTTGATAGTTTTAAGCCGTAGTTTAGACTTTTACTTCAGTGAAATTCATAAATGAAAAAACGCAAGAGATTATTTCGGTTAAGTCATGCAAAAAACGGAAAATCCTAAAAATAATCAAACTAGTGAACTCCGCTCAAAGCTGCTGTATATATCGTTTTCAAAAAAATAAAATAAAATAAAAGTCTACGTAGACTTTTGGTATTCCCCCCCGTCCCCCTTCGTAGACTATCGTAGACTTTTTCGAAACCCCTCCCCCCCTTCAAAAGTCTACGTGGTTTATGGACAGCCCCTCCTATTAATTAAACGACAAGTATCTACAGCACAAGATCAGCCACATCTATTTGGCGCCTGCTTCCTACCCATCTCCCGTCTACAGCGAGGTTGTGTACACTAGCTGATATTCCCCTTGCTAATCTCCTCGCGCCGCCGAACATTGAGTCAGTCTTCCTGAGCTTCTTGCCTCCAAAACAATTCTTGATCCAATTCATGTCCTTCCAAGCGACGTTCGTACAACAAATTTCCAGCATATGCGCAAGTACAAGAAGTACGACCCCGATGCTCTTCCTATTTTTTTTGGTGTATCGCTTCGATCAAAATCAACTCTGGTCAACAGGCTGCAATCAATTTGTCAAATTCTCGGCTTCTGTCAAAATTGTATACCAACTTTAATCGCGTAATCTATTAACCCCGTTATCGTTAAATTATTGAGTACACTTCCGTTAAATTATCGAACTCCGATAATAATTGAGTTTATTCATCCTTATCGCAGCAAGCGATTACGTTGAACACAATTAACTATATCGGCGATAACGATAAATTAACGATTAACATCAAGATGAGGAAGCGATCTGTTCAAGATTAGGAAGGGCTGCAGTTCTTGGCAAAAGTATCAATTAGTAGCCTGCCATTGCACAGTGGGAGAAAAGGGACCCAGAATGGCACCTATTTAAAGGCCGCTACAGTAGAGCCCTGCAATATACCTTATAAAATGCAAAAAAATGCGTAGAATCTCGTAGTGGAATTTTGGTTTTGCGCAGACATCAGGAAGTGCCTGTTTTGCCCGATTTTCCCATTATTGTCTAGTGCGATCAAATGTGGAATGGGCCGAGGCTTGGATTTTAGTATTTTGGTCATTTTTCAGAACGACTTAGCATAATCTGGGAGAGTGCGGATCTTATTCGAGAAGTCGTTATTTTTGAGGTCCACCATTCTGGCCTTGGTATTTTTTGTGATTCGATTGCAGCGTGCCTTAAGCTCACAGTCCAGTACGCTGAAACTGCCTGCGAGTGACATTCCGCAATCGAATCAAATCTTTGGTGTACCGATGTTTAAGGAGTTGCTTACCTGCCGAGCCGTCGGGACATGCTGCTCTCTGGCCACCGAGATTGTCTCTTCGATGGCGCACAGCTGGCGGTCGATACTTTCCGGCGTCTCCGGACGCACCTCGTAATCGACGGAGTTGTCGACGCACTGCTGGAACCGCTGCCAGTTCACTTGATGGTAATTTCGCCGTAACTGCAGGTGCCGATTAACCGAGGAGCCCACTTCCGCCACCACCGGATAGTGATCCGAACTGAGCTCCTGGTGGACGACCGGCTGCGAGACATGATCATTCATGTTCGTGATGTATTGGTCGAGGTTTGCGTGGATACCGGACCGACTCAGCCGAGTGGGGGAATCCGGGCTCAAGATCGTGTAGTGGCCTTTCTCCATATCGTTGCTCCAGATGGTGCCGTTTGGATTGCCGCGACTGTTGCCCCAGGCTTGATGTTTGGCATTCAAGTCGCCGGCAATGATATACTGGCCTTGCCTCCGCGTCAGCTTGACGATGTCCCTCCGAAGGGCAGCCGATGATCCTCGATGACATTGAGCTGGAAGCTTGGAAGCAGACGACAGTTGATGTTGTAGCGAAGAGCGATGGCCACACCGCCTCCCCTGGTCGGCCGGTCGAGTCGCACGATGCGGAAGTCCGGGATGTTGACTAGACTGGCCCAGATTTCTATGGGGAGAAAAAAATGTTGTCGAATTCCAAGGGGCACCCCACAGGATTGTGTCTTTGGGTGAGAAAATCAATCTCTAAAAATTTCAGCTCAATCGCTTGTTGCATAAGCTGGCGCATTTGATTTGAAGTTTGTAGGGGATTTCAGCCAAAAGATATAGGAAAATCTCTGTCACTCATTCGATCTGGAAATTGGTTCTGATTGCTCGATTGACCTTAGAATTGCAAAAACGGCAGTTGGTATGCTACAGAACAATTTCACAGAACATTGCATGATGATTAAATGAACTTTCATATAATTTTCGGCTGATTTATTAGGAGCTGATTTGCGTATTTTTGGGTTTTTTTATCGAATCGCATCAGCCGAAACCTATATAAAAGTTCATTTAATCATCATACAATGTTCTGTGAAATTGTTCTGTAGCATACCAACTGCCGTTTTTGCAATTCTGAGGTCAATCGAGCAATCAGAACCAATTTCCAGATCGAATGAGTGACGGAGGTGTATTTTTCTATACATTTTGGCTGAAATCCCCATACAAACTTCAAATCAAATGCGCCAGCTTATGCAACAAGCGATTGAGCTGAAATTTTCAGAGATTGATTTTCTCACCCAAAGACACAATCCTGAGGGGTGCCCGGTGGAATTAGCCAACTTTTTGTTTCCTGGGCCAGTCTAATGTTGACTTTCACCTCCGGTTTTAGGTGCGTTTCGGTGACGAACGCCACGTCTATTTCCTTCTCCTCAAGGAAATCCTTCAGCTCAATTATTTTGCTTTTGAGCGAGCAAGCGTTCCAGTTGACCAGGCCCACCCTAGCAGCCATTTTCAATGATGAACATGTCAAGAGTGAAAACCTCGTCGAAGTGGGTTTTGCAGCCTTGCAGCCGAGTGGCGAGCTGCGCGAAGATCGGCATCAGTTGCTCCGGAGTGTACAGCGGGGCAGATTCTTCCGATGGGACGGCTTCGTTCCCCGACTGCCGACGGAACCCAGGAGGAGGGAGCGGGGGCCATTCGCTAGTAGATGGTGCCGACGATGTTGGAGCTTGGACCGATGCAGATGCCGCTGCCAGTCGCTTGTGCGGCTGTAGCGGTGGGAGAATTGGAATCACACGACGGGGAGCCGGGATGGCTGGAAAGTTCACCTTGTTGATTAAAGGAACACGGTTCTTCTTCGGAATGGTCCTGGTGGAAGCCTTCTTCCGGATTTCCAGGAACTCGGCTCGCTTTAGGCAGCCCTTTGTGGTGGCCCAATGTTTGTCGCCACAGTTGGTGCACTTGGGATCGGCCACCTCCATTTTGTCACACTCGTCAGTCGGATGGGGTTCGCCACACTTGTTGCAGCGCGGCTTCTTGCGGCAGTTCCTGGTGTTCCTGGTGCATTGTGTGACATCGCGGTGCACTGGCCGATATCGCTCCCAGTCAACGACTGTCGAGGCTGGCAGGGCGCAAAGGAAAAACACAAACCGGTTCTGATAGCTTTGTGTATTGAGCTTCAACTATAATTAGATCGAAACGTAAGTATAATATTTCACAGTAAGTATTCAATAATTACTCACAATTCGGTGGGCCTATATATCTTGCGCACCTGCTGTGCCACACACTAACCTCTACCTAGTGGCCTAAATTCAGTTAATTAATTATCTGATATTATCTTCATTTAATATTATTTTCTCACTTTTTCTTTTCAGGATTTGTCGGAAGGACCTACTGGACCACAGACTGGACAGACTGCGACGATGGATTTCACGCTATGACTGCTGATAAAAATAATAAATTATGTGGATAGCTTTGACCTGACTCAACTAACCTCACTTTGCGACTACAATCTGGCAACTATCGCCAAAGGTATAATCCTACCGAACTAATCCTTAATCGGTGGAAAATCGAATCGAGCACTACACGCTAATTTTCTGAACCGTATTTTAATTTTCAAATTCTCTTAACTAAATTCACTGTTTTCTTAAAGCGTAAACGTCTCACTGCTGCTTCAACGTAGCTGGAATGTGGCGAAGAATGACCGGCAGAGCCCGATGACAGCTTGTCAAACGAGCGATGTCATTCCACCAGCGTCGACGCGGCGCTTCGGCAGCTGACGTGGCGCTTTGACAGCTGACGAGTGCCCTTCAGATTCGGTGTTGGGCAAGGTTGCCAGCTTGACGGCTTCTGCGTTAACAGTCTCCCCCGGGTGTGGTCCGAAGTTCTCCGGAGTCTCACGATGATCCTTGAGGTCAAGCAGCGCTAACCTTGAGACCGGCCGCACCACGCTCTTTTGTCCAATCTGTACGACGGCCTGACGATGTCGACCATCCGGATTCGAGATCATGCGAATGATTCGTCCTCGTTCCCATCCGTTTCGCTTCGTCGGTTCTGCGACCATCACCAGATCTCCTGGTTCTAGCGAACGAGTTTCGTCGAACCACTTCGGCTGTCGGCGGATCTCCGGCAAGTATTCGACCAACCAACGTCTCCAGAAAACATCCAGCTGACGCTGGATTAGTTCCCAGGATCTCCCCAGGATTTCTCGGCGGACTAGTTCACTTGGCTGAACCCAGACTGTATCGTTGCTTCGTTGATCTCTTCGTTGTATCACCCCGCTTGAGCTCAACACCAAAAAGTGATTCGGTGTAAGTGCCTCCGACTCCTCAGACTCTAGCGGCAGATACGTCAGAGGCCTCGAGTTCACCATACGTTCAGCCTCCACGACCAGTGTCTGCAGCCCCTCGTCATCGAGTTTCTCCTCGGAGTACGCCTCGGTCATGGCGGTTTTACTGACTTCACCAGGCGTTCCCATGCTCCTCCCATGTGCGGTGCTCCTGGCGGAATGAAGTTCCATTTAGTATTGGTACTAGTGAAGGTGTCGAACAGTCCCTGGCTAATCTGATGTCGCAGCACTCGGTCAGCGCCTTGAAGTTTGTTCCGTTGTCACTGAAGAATTCGGCGGGTGGGCCTCGGCGACCCACGAATCGGCGGACGCAGGAAATACAGGATTCGGTTGACAGTGTGTACGCGACTTCGAGATGGACGGCACGTACTGTTAAACAGGTGAACAATGCGACCCAGCGTTTGACGTTTGATCTTCCCAGCTTGACCAGCAGCGGCCCGAAATAGTCCACCCCTGTGTAGGTGAAGGCCCGTTCATGGTGAGCCAGGCGAGCAGGTGGAAGCGGCGCCATTGGTGGAATTGCTGGTTTCGCTCGGCGGATCTTGCAGAACGTACATTCACGGCTTACCCTTTTGACCACCAACCGCAGTCTTGAAATGCTGTACAGCTGGCGGATCTCGTTAACCACCGTTTCTGTATTTCCATGACGGTATCGCTCATGGTATCGACGAACGAGAAGTTCCGTGATATGATGATTTCTCGGCAGTATAATTGGATGACACACGTTGTAGCCGATGTCTGCAGCTGCTCCGATCCGGCCACGTTCACGTAGCAACCCGTTGTCGTCCATAATCGGCATTAATCGGTAGATGGAGCTGTGTTTCCCGATAGCCTCCTGCCCGGTTTCGTTCGGTACCTTGTTGGACAGTGCAGCGATCTCATCAGGGTAGGAGTCGTACTGCACTAGCTTGCATATCGTAGTTTCTGCTGCTCGAAGTTCAGACTGCTGAAGTTGTCCTGTGTATTTCAGGTGCATCTTGGTCGTATTGCGTACGAATCGGAGAGCGAATGCGGTTGCTCGTAGTAGCCGATCCCAAGAAGAGAATCGGTCGAAGTCAATCACCGGCTCGAATGAACAGTGGTGCAGAATCGATGCCCGCATCTCCTCGGTAGTAACCATCACCGGCTCTTTTGGATGAGGCCACTCTTCCTCCGGTAGGCGCAGGAAGTCCGGACCATGGAACCACTTACTGTTTGGGTCGAAGTACGGACCGCTGCCCCATTTAGTCGCTTCATCTGCTGGGTTTGACTTTGATGGCACCCATCGCCATTCGCTTGCCGTGGTGTGCTCCAGAATCTCTCCTACTCTGAAGGACACGAATTGTCGGTAGCTCCTAGGGTCGGCCATGATCCAGGCCAGGGCTGTTCTGGAATCCGTCCAAAACACCATCTTGGATACAGGAATACCGTGATTTTCTCGGACGAACTTCGACCAACGTACGCCCAAGACACAGCCTTGTAGTTCTAGTCTGGGAATAGACCACGGCTTTAGCGGAGCAACTTTGGATTTGGCAGCAATTAAGCAGCACAGCGGACCCATTTCTGAACTAAGAGTGCGCAGATAGATCGCACAAGAGTACGCTACCTCGCTTGCGTCAACGAACACATGGAGCTCAGGTTGTGATAGGTCTTATGATTCGCATGGTGGAAATAACATCTAGGAATGCGCACCCGGAGATGTACTCAATCATCTGCACCCACCGCTGCCATTTCGCAAATACGTTTGTGCTGACTTGTTCGTCCCATTCAGTGCCTTCTCTCCAAATGTCTTGGATAAGAACTTTGCCATGGATGAGGAACGGTGAGAGCAATCCCAATGGATCAAATAGAGTCATCACGCATCGTAGTACCTGCCTCTTTGTCGGCCGCGTGGCCGTTTGAATCAGTGACTGGACTTCTACACTCATCTGGGTGGAAAAGCTCAGCTCGTCGGTTGAAGGATTCCATAGCATTCCGAGCACTCTCTCTGTATTCACTCCATCAACGAGTTTCAGTTGCTTTTCGGCTGCAAGTGGAACTTCGCCCAGTCGTTCTAGCACCGTGCTACTGTTCGACCGCCAGTTGTGCAATTCAGAACCCTCCGTTGCCGTGTACGTGTCGTACCTCGCGTGCCACTTTTGCTGCTTCCTCTTCCGTGCTGAAACTCGCCAGATAATCATCAACGTAGTGGTCGTTGATAATCGCTTTTACCGCTTCCGGATACAGCTCTCGGTGTTGCTCGGCGTTCCTGTTTTAACGAACTGTGCTGATGCCGGTGAACAAGTACTGCCGAATGTGGCAACGTCCATCAGGTATACTGTGGGCTTCTCAGACGGGTTGTCTCGCCACAGGAAGCGTTGGGAGTTCTTGTCTGCTTTTCGGATTCGGATCTGGTGAAACATCTCCTGGATATCCGAGCTGACTGCCACCCGTACAGTCGAAAACGGAAAAGAATCGCGGGAAGAGAAGAGAGTTGATCTGGTCCTTTGAAGAGTGCACTGTTGAGCGATACGCCGTCGACCTTAGCCGCAGCGTCCCAAATAACGCGGACTTTCCCGGTTTCTTTGGGTTCATCACCGCTCCGACTGGGAGGTGCCATACTCTCCTTGGATCCGCTGCTTCCATTTCTGCTTTCGTAGCCTTGTGCGCGTATCCTTTGCTGCGTATTCGCGTATTTGTCGGTGTAGATTCTCCTTCAGTACCGTGTCACGATCCATCCTGCGCTCTAGGCATTCCAGCCGACGCACTGCCATGTAATAGCTGTTCAGGAACTCTACGTGGTCTTCTTTCCAAATTAGTCCCGTTTCGAAGCGGTTTCCAACACGGTAAGTTGTGGCTTCCATTATGGTTAGCGCCCGTTCGTCTTCCTGCTTCATCGGGATTACTGTCGGACATACTCCTGCTCCTTCAATGGCGAAGAAGTCTTTCACCGCCTCGTGAAGTGTTTCATCACAGGAACATTCGCAGATGTGGAAACTGTATGAATCTTGTTTACTGCTTTCATGGGGACCGTAGACGCACCAACCTAGTCTGGTTTTCACCGCCACCGGCGCCGTCCCATCTTCTCCTTCTCGTACTTTCAATGGTAGCGCTAGCCGCAAATTATCGATCCCGATAAGAATCTTCGGAACAGCGTTCTTGTAGCTGCTGACAGGAATGCCCGTTAGGTGCTTGTGCTGCTTAACTGCCGCATCCATCTGGAAACTTTGGCAGGGAAGACCCAGGTTCTTTACAGTGCGCGCGTTTAGCAATTTGTGCCGCTTGTCCTGCCCTAGTCCAGCTATCTCGACAGTGACCTGTTGGGAACCCTTCTCTACGCGTGAAGTATTCCCAGTCCAACGAAGGCATAGAGGGAGAGGAGTGCCTTTTAGTCCCAGCGAAGTAATCAAGTCACTTTCCACCAATGTCTCCACCAATGGCTGAATAGACAGTTTTGACATAGACTCAGCGCACGGACTCGTCTCCAACGATCATCGACTGTCAACTGTTTGAACGCGTTACAATCTCGTACTCGGTGACCGCTCTTATTGCAGTTCAGGCAATTGAACTGCTTCGCCGTTTCTGTCGGATCACTCGATGAATCCCATGCCCTTCCGGGCGTTTCCACTGCGTGGGAGTTAATGAATCCTTTGCCCTTCGGGCGGTCGCGAGGGTTGTTTCGTTTGACCTCTGGTTCGAAGGTCACTACACTTGTCGCATCTCGTACCACAGCTGCCATATAATCGCCGAAGGTTTTGAGATCGACTTCTTGGAATCCTCGCTTATACCCCGCCCACTTAGCGGGCTTGGTAGTCATATGGCTACTGCTTCTGCCTCATACGCAGGAGGTCGTGGGTTCAATCCCAGGTCCGTTCCATTCTCCTACTTTGTATCTTTCTCTTTATTTCTCATGTTCTAGCAATCGCTAGAACTGGAAATGGACTTCCATACCGTTTCCATTATTATTCCTATACCTTCAACTTGAGTATTCTATCAGTAATCTGATAGAATTGGAAATGAACTATAGAGCTCGTTTCCTACATCCAATTAGAAATTCCATCAGTTACCTTCTCCTATCTATCACATTGGCAGCTCGTTAACCAAGACGGACCTCTGCCTCTCCAACCTAACCCAGAAATTCCAACAAATTCCGCATGAACTCGTGGCAAGTGCAGAGGTATATTCGGCTTGCAGTGGGCGAGTGATTTCATCATCATTTCTGACGTGGCAGGCGCCAGTATGACCTAACAAATGAGATCACCAGTACTTGTACATTGAAGATGTGTGCTAATCCCAAACAAACATCTGTTGGTTCCCTGTGCAAGAACAGCTGATCTGGTCATAATGGAGTAGCAACTACGAGCAGTCAATCAAGCTCAAGCTCAAGCTCAAGCTCCTCGATTATACCCCGCCCACATCATTCGTTGATCCGCAGGAAGTTTAGCGACGAGTTCCTGCAGCAGTGACGGGTTTGATAGGTGAGCGCGTTCGTTCGCAGCTTCTATATGGTCACATAACGCCTGCACTGCCATTCCGAAGTCAATTAGTCCTTCCAGCTTATCCGACTTTGGGGCTGGAATTTCTCGCACCTTACGAAGCAGAGCGTTGATCAGCAATTCCGGTCGTCCGAACCGCAAGCGAAGTGTCTCGATGACCTGCGGGACTGCTGCTGGCAGCACCAACCGACAGCGAACCGTTTCAAGCGCTGGTCCAGACAGGCACCGTTGGAGGCGCAGCATATTTTCTCCATCTGTAAAACCACAGGCTTCCGTTGTGTAGCGGTAGTTAGAGATGAAGATCGGCCATTCCGCTGGGTCACCGGTGAATCGAGGAAGTTCTTTAGCCAGGGACTGCCTTGCTGCTAACTGCTGCTGTGTTGGGCGAACTGGATCTCGTTGGGGAATCAC
Organism: Armigeres subalbatus; assembly: GCF_024139115.2. NCBI lineage: Eukaryota > Metazoa > Arthropoda > Insecta > Diptera > Culicidae > Armigeres > Armigeres subalbatus. Next base: position 237,276 of record NW_026941834.1, read on the forward strand.
TTGGTTTTGTATCACGCTTTCGTATTGTCGAGGGGGCTGAGACGAATTAACCGCACGCGAGGGAGGACGCGTTTCCACTTCGGTTAAATTTTGTTCAATGTAACTGGTCTGATTTAAATCAAGAGAGCGCGCGAATAAATTTCGCTGCTGCTCCAGAGAATTTATAGGAGGCATATTATGTTCTACCGGGCGCGCGACAAATCGCTGCTGCTCGCTGGTAGTTGTTTTGGTCGTAGGGCAATGTTCTGAATCGTATGGGTTTGTAAGTTGCATAGTAGTACTCAAGGCTTGACGCTTACCTGGGGGTTCCATCGTTCGACTTACCGGTGGCCGGCTAGTTTGTCTTACCGGCATCCTTAGCGACCATAGATCCTCAAGTGGATCGGTTCCACCAACTGCTCCATCTGATGAATGACGATCCCACTGTATCTGGTCGTCTGCGGGAGTCTGTTGTATCGATCGGTTCGTCTTCGGGATGGTGCCGGTCTGCTTCTTCACTTGCGACGAGTTCGCCGCTGGCTTTGGTGGCCGCACCATCGACGAGTTGACCGGAGCTGAACGATGAACTGGCTGGCTTGTTTCTGCGCCGTGTTGAAACTTCTCCAAAAGCTTCCGGCACATTTCTACTTGAGATCGTAGATTTGCCAGCTCTTCAGATGTTGGGTTGGCGCGATGCTCGCACTGCTCAACCCGATCCTTGAGAGCTATGAAGGCAGCTTTCGGATCCCTTTTGGCCTTCAGAAATTCCACGGTACCTGGCTCGATCGCCGAGAGTGGAATTGACACCATCACTGGAGCGGTAGTTTTCGGTGTATCACTGGGTGGAGGCATCGACCGACGAGCATTCGGTGCCAGAAGAGCTCCAGGAGGAGTTGGTGTCACTAAGCGCATATTCGACGAAGGTGAAGTCGCATCGATGATTGCACCACCTCTCGTGCCGCCACTACGATGGCTCGCAGTTTCCTCCCCATCCAGTACTCTGTCGATCAGTTTCTGCTGCTCGTCCAAGTGGCGCCGCTGGAGTTCCAGTTCCACACGATCGCGTTCGATCTGCTGTCGTTCCACCAGCTGATTCAGGCAGACGGAGAACACCGATGTTGAGCTAGTGTGGCTGAATTCACTTCGGACCGATATGACGTCATCACTCTGGTGTGCGGCATGCGCGGTGCAATCACCACACAAGAAGGATCGATCCCGGATGCTCTCATTCACCTCGGCGCAGGCGTAATGCTTCCAGACGTCGCACTGGTCGCACTGGACCATGTTGTCCGCACTATCTGGCCGTTGGCAGGCCACACAGTTGTATTCCTCGTGGCCATCGGTCGCGCTGTCTTCCATGTTGCCACGAATTTTGAAGATTTGTCGAGGCTGGCAGGGCGCAAAGGAAAAACACAAACCGGTTCTGATAGCTTTGTGTATTGAGCTTCAACTATAATTAGATCGAAACGTAAGTATAATATTTCACAGTAAGTATTCAATAATTACTCACAATTCGGTGGGCCTATATATCTTGCGCACCTGCTGTGCCACACACTAACCTCTACCTAGTGGCCTAAATTCAGTTAATTAATTATCTGATATTATCTTCATTTAATATTATTTTCTCACTTTTCTTTTCAGGATTTGTCGGAAGGACCTACTGGACCACAGACTGGACAGACTGCGGCGATGGATTTCACGCTATGACTGCGGATAAAAATAATAAATTATGTGGATAGCTTTGACCTGACTCAACTAACCTCACTTTGCGACTACAATCTGGCAACTGTCGCCAACGGTATAATCCTACCGAACTAATCCTTAATCGGTGGAAAATCAGATCGAGCACTACACGCTAATTTTCTGAACCGTATTTTAATTTTAAAATTCTCTTAACTAAATTCACTGTTTTCTTAAATCGTAAACGTCTCACTGCTGCTTCAACGTAGCTGGAATGTGGCGAAGAATGACCGGAAGAGCCCGATGACAGCTTGTCAAACGAGCGATGTCATTCCACCAGCGTCGACGCGGCGCTTCGGCAGCTGACGTGGCGCTTTGACAGCTGACGAGTGCCCTTCAGATTCGGTGTTGGGCAAGGTTGCCAGCTTGACGGCTTCTGCGTTAACAACGACGGTGTAATTTATAACGCCAACCAGCTTCATGTCCTTCCAGGTATTGGAGCCGTGCTCCAGATGGATCAGGTGAAGCTGGTCACGATATCTCCTCGCCCTGTCGTGACGAGCGATCTTGTGCAAGGCCACTGGCTTCAGTCCGCAACTTTCAAGCTCTGCTTGGAGCTCTTCCTCCTTCATGTCGTGAAGTCCTCGCAGCAAAGCCTTGAGCGGCTTCGTGCCGGGGTGGTCATGAGTGTAGTACTCATACTTGTGGACCTCGAGGAACTCCACGACGGATTGATGATGGTCCTTGTTTGCCGGCATCACTTTCACGCCCTCGCTACAGAGCCGAAAAGTACATTTCAGCCCTTAGCGATCAGCTGGCGAATTGTTGGGCGTAAATCCGGCGGATCGCCCTTCACAAACACTGGCGGGCACTTCTCCTTCCGCTCCGGTTGCACCTGCGGCAGCTGCGATTGCTGCTTCTTCCTCTTTTTCGGCGGATTACCGGCGTCATCAAGCGGCAACAGCGAGAACACGTTGCTCTGCAAAAGCTGCTTGGAGGGGTTACCCGCGCCTCCAAGAGCAGTGCGCTTAGCCACTTTTCCAGCGACCGAATCGGCCACCGTGTTCATAAGATTCGCCCTACGTTTTCGGCCCTGGAATGACCCAGCCAGATGTCAACTGATGATGACCGTATGCAGACAGATGTCAACTAATTGGCATCGAAACTCTGAGACAGCGTAGGAGAAACGCGAAAGCGACATTTGTTGCCACATGTCTGGTTGGAGAAGCGGAGCCCCCAATATTTTGGCGCTAATGGACATCAATGTGCCAACGTAAACATTCCGTTCTAGTGCCTTCTTCCATTTGCCTCGACAACACCATGACTACGACCTGAAAGAACCAATTTGATCAATGATGATCGTATTTAACGAGACGTATTCGAATGTTGACTTTGATTGACAAAGTGATCGTAGAATTTAGGTTTTTAGAGTTAAGATTCATTAAGACAAACAACAATGTCGGATGATCATTATAACAACAATTAACAATAATTAAGTAAGTATAAAAATATCATCGTGTTTGCCTGAATATGAATGAAAAAAGGTAACTAGGCTTAGAAACCTCGCAGATAATAAATGTGAAAGTACCGATTGAACACCAAGCTGCAATGTTCCTGTGGGGGGGAAAGAAGAAGATAGCCTTCACCCTAATAGGACAATCAACTCTTGGCAGCCACGCTGACCTTTCCTCTACAGGCGCCGTCGAGATCAAATATATCGATTTAAGAAGTTTCCTTAAGGTAAAACTCGTTAAAATCAAATTTCAAATCTTCTCCAAGCTTTTAGAGGCACAAATGTCAAACAGCAAGATGTAGGAACCAGAGAAAACATTTTTTTTAATCTTTGCAGCATGCTTTATAAAACGATTTTAAAATTTGTCGATCACCATTGATGACGGTGGCCATTTTAGCAGCTATTATGTCCTTGAGCTCCACCTACCACTGGCCGAAACGGAGTTGAGTCGTAATTATGTATTGTTTTCAAATCGATCCTGTAACTCGAGTAACCCAGATCAATACTGCAATGGAGTGTAGTTAGTGACATTTAGAAATGGCACCATTAAGGAGGTGAAACGTCACAAAAACAACATTTTCGCAGAAAATCTTAACGAAAAGTAAAAAGTCTCCGGAAAATCCACAAGTCTAACACCTTTTATGCATTTCAGATCGAGAATCGGTCCAAATAAAAGAAAAGCATTTTCAAATAGATACTCACTAGTAATTCATTTCATTTATTTAGTTTACATCTAAGCTGATAACACTGAATCAACAATTTGACGCCACAATACATGGTTCGCGGCCGCTCACTAGTAAACAGTGTGCAAATTTTTCCTGTATAAATCACCACAGATTTTCCAAAAATCCATCAGAAACTTGCTCAAAAATTCCATAGCGATTTCCTCCAAAGATTCCCGCGGAGAATTTAAGAAAGAGTTCCTTTGCGAAAGAGGAGGAATTCTCAAAGCATTTTCTGGACGCTTCCATAACGATTAACGATACAGCAAGTTCGAACAAATTTTAGGATGAACAGTGAAAACCTAAAAGTATTTTTGTAGAAACTTCTGAAAGAAATACCAGAGGAAAACCCAAGTGTGACGCATATTTTACGGAAGTTATTTTCGAGCTTATCCCAGAAGAAATTATTAAACTGGTTACTGGTGGATATACTAAATGAATTCTATTAGGAACTCCCGACGGCCTTCCAAGAGGAATTCACATAACTCTAGATTTCTCTGGAATAAATAATTACATTTTGCGTCATGCTAGTTGCAGTTGTGGGCAGACCACCAACCAGTGGTTAAGATTCAAAGACTTTAACGGCATTTAGAAAACTCGCTGTATTATTGTAAGTAACAGGTTAAAACATTGGTGTGCAATATGGGTTCCAACTCTTATAATGAATCGAAATTTACAACAACAGTGGTAGAAACCCGCAATAGTATTTTTATAGCCACAATATCTTATTACTCCGTGCTGCAATTTTTAATCAGTTTTACTTCCATATTGTATAACGAACGGCAATTAAAAACATAATAAATCCATATAAATGAATCAAAGGAACACACTCGTTTGTGTGCTTGATACTGAAATGCTTATCAGTATTTTGATCACCTTATGAAGCAAGATGGTTAAAAACAAGGAACACTGATTTTCAGGCTTGACTAAAAGTTTTTTCGATGTTTATCAAAAATCTCGAAAGTTCATTTACGATATTTTGCATTTAACTAAATGATAAAATTGGCCATGCTGTGGTATCATCATCTTCCAAAGTTGATGGTTTTTATGCATCTGATAATACCGCAGAAAGCTTTCACAAATGCCTCATTGGTCGAAAAGCCCAATAAAAAGGTTTTCTCATCGATTTCAAAATCTATAAATAGCCATAGCCATCAATTTATCTAAGCCCGACCACACAAATGCCAATTTCCGATGGCACGACACTGCAGCTTTGACAGCGACGACGCTCCCTAATTCCTATCCCGTCCGGTTGTGACAAGAGAACAAGCCCCGTATAGCCGAGCCAGCCTGAGTGTGTAAGGCAATATTTTAATTGCTTTGAAATATACATACGTGTGCGAAAACCTGTTTCGTGATCAGAACTCCCCATAGTTGTCACATGACCTCGTGCCTCCGATATGCGTCCCTCGCCGCCAATCACCCACCCCCGATTCGACTCAGAGCGCCTCACGAACTACTAAGCAGCCATCCTCCCAACGGCAGTGCTAGTAGTTATGACTCCCCTTTCTTCCCATTTCACCCACTCCAACCGATAGATGGACTCTCCCAACCCGGCAGAATAAAGTCGTTTTGCCTAAAAGCTTGCCAACACACGCGCTCTCCCCCAGGCCGGCCAGGTATTTGCAGCAACAGCCACAACCATCATCCCACAGCCAGCGCTCTAACAAACATTCGCTTCTAACTTATTGGCTTGCAGCTCAGTGTGATGTCGTTGCTGCAGGTTCTCGAAGCGGCGGTGGTGTGGCACAGGCGGCTTATATTAGTTTTGCGCCAAAGCACCAAACACATTTCTTTCCTCCGGTCGTCGTCGTCGGTGGGGAAATCCCTGCTGGACCGGGGTACGACTGGGGGAGCATGCGAGCAGTAAATCGCGCACATTTGCAGCTTGCAGAAGCTGTTCTCAAGGTTAAGCCGGCCACTTCCTTTGAGGTTTTCCTCGAGTAGCTGTGAAGATGTTTGGGGGATGGGAGCCCGAGTGAAACACAATTCGAATTTAAAGATGCTATTTTTAACAATGTGCAGTACGACGTTTTCTGTGACGTTATTATTAATCAAGTAGTTGATTTATCTTCCTTCTATATGCTATAATACTAGAATAAGGCTATTTTTTTTGTAAATTCGTAGCTGCACAGCATGCTACAGTAGAAAAAAAATCAATAATAATTTTTATAATTATAATTCAACCGAATTTTACGAAAGAGGTTTTTTCTACCTTTATCATTCAAAATCATGGATTTTTGCAATTTCTGCAGCACGCTTTCGTTTTCAAGTAGTGTACAAAGGGACGAACACGGATAAAAAGAACTCCACTTTAAAATCCTTACGTACAAAAAGTTCTTGCTTGAATGAACAATACTCAACCCGAAGCAGCGACACCAAATATGACGAAAATCAAGTAAAGAAGGCAGCCTGTAGTGCTGCTGACCGGAACCATCACCTAGCCTTGCATGACTATTTCGCACAGCAGGACTAAACAGCCAGCCCTCTTCCCGTTGAGTGCAAGTGTCGCGCACCACTTTCCCAGTGACAACTTAATTAATTAGAAAATTGTGTTTGGGGAATTGGTGCGACATCGATGGGAGCCAGTTGATCTATTAATGTTGTTGGCCAAATGGTCGTCGTTAGCCATTACTACCGGTGTGCTCGAACATGAGCTTCTTCCATTTTCCGGACTGACTGGCAATGGCACCAGCGCTGGCGGCCGGTCAGTTGAGTTTCGTATGACGCTCACGTGAGGATTTTTGACCCGGATCACATTTTCAGCTCGGTGATGGACTGAACGTTCAGTGGATGATGGATTGAGAGCGACTTTGATAGCTCATTGCACAGCAGATGTTATCGAGATAGTGCGAGTTTCAATAAAGTAATTAGTCAAATGATGTTGTAGTGGGCGATTCCTATTCATTAGCAAGTTACTAGAAATTTCGAAATTCCTACAACAAACGACACGGCGGCAATTACTCGTTCGATTTCCTGTGCCTGCAGGACAATGAATGTGCAATCCGCTGGAGAATTTGCTTCAATTTCCTGCCTTCATTGTGCAGCGACATATCGCAACGCATTTATCAAGTTTTAAACTTGGAATTGCCTGTGCGAAACGGTTCCGCACCTTCATCGAGATCATATCCGAGCCAAAGTGTAACACCAACAACTGTTAGAGCCGTCTCAGGTTACATTACCAAGCCATCCCTTCCAACGTGAACGAAGAAAAAATACGGCACTTTCTGATTGCAACTGGTACCAATTCCATCGCACCGGGTGGAATGTGTTTTTTTTCCTGAGTAACAATTTACCCGCGCTCTTCCTGTTAGGCGGCGAACACAATTGAAACCAACCAGCCGCCGTAGAGGGGGACGGTATCCGACAAGGGTAGATAACAGTTTCATTACGTTTCCTCGAGCCAAGTGTCGATCCCCCAGGGGGTGGTTTTAAAATTAAGACCGTTAAAAAGAAAATAGGGCTGGTACTCCACGGGTGGGTGAAACTTTGGCGGAATGAGGGCTGGATAGAATCAACAGCGCAAGAATAAAGCAGCCGTATGTTGTTGAGGTCCCCACAGACGCATCAGTTTCAAGAGCTACCAGCAACGGTACGGCGGCCACCCTTCAGATGGAATGGTCTTTTTGAGTGCTCGTGGAACTTCGGTTTGCTGCAGAATGAACAAAGCGTGTATGGTTCATCATACGTTTCAATGGATTTAAACTAGGATACAGTCAAAAAAAAATGGATTCAATATTCTATAGTTATAATTGAAGTCCGAAATTGGTTCCGATTGATGGATGTGGCTTTCTCAGTTTAAGGAAAATTAAACTTTAGCTGTTTTGATTATCCTTAGGAAGCCACATCTATGAACCAACCATAATTCCGGTCGATATTTTCCAAAGTCAACAAATCGGTAATTTCCCATGTGCCATTTATTTGACGCTATATGAGATGGATAAATGGCAATGCGAATCCCCCAAAACGGCTTACCAAATGTTTATCAATTCACCTTCCGCACCATTTGAATTTGCTACTCCACGGGATTGAACGCTGCTCTCCATCCCAATCAGTACCCTCTCCACTCCCGGTGAAATCTTCGTCAAACTTGCTGGCTGTAAAGTGTTCAGCCAGATAGTCCAACGTTCAGTGCTTTGGAGTGAATCCAACATGTTTCGTAGGCAGCAAGTGCAATACGTGGCTCATATCGTCGACAGTTACAGGTTTCCGTGGTGGGTCCATACAAATGCCGGACAAAACCCAATACGCTGCTCAAATTTTAAACCAAAGTATAATTTTGGAACGCTGAATTATTTTGAAGGTCACAATTGTTATCCGACATATGCTACACTACTCAACGACTACCGGGAGCTCATGTCTTAAGATCTAAAGCAGTAACAGCGTCCTCATTTTAACATTGAAAAAGTCAATTTCTACGCAATTGGGTCCTAAAATGAAGAATCGATTTTCTTTTAGGGAATGATGAAGTGATTTATCTTGAACGCGTCAGTTTTTCTCCCGACTCATAAGTCGAAAGGAACATTGCTTAATTTGAAGTTTAAAAAATATATGGAAAATGTTTCCTCGACATTTTTGGTCTTGTTTGACGTACGCAATAATGAAAAATTCACTGAAATTTACGCTAAACATCATGCACATAAATGGAACACCATTATTAGCGTAATTTAGCACGTAATATAGCCTAAATGTATACAATATTTGACGTGAATCGTCAATATTGCTTGCAAGTTGTAAGCAAACTTGTTGGGAAGAGGACCATTTCCGCGTCGAATAGTGTAAATTTCCGCATCTCAAGTTTTACGCGCTGTTTACTTTTCATTATTTTTTTCTGTGTATGATTCAAACGCACTAGCAAAACACCGCAGGGCACTTGACTCAACCTTTGACAGTTAACATATGGGCCTGACGTTTTGAACTGATGGTTTATTCGTTCTGATATGTTGCCTAAGGGGGCCCTCCTTAGCCGTGCGGTAAGACCCGCGGCTACAAAGCAAGACCATGCTGAGGGTGGCTGGGTTCGATTCCCGGTGCCGGTCTAGGCAATTTTCGGATTGGAAATTGTCTCGACTTCCCTGGGCATGAAAGTATCATCGTGTTAGCCTCATGATATACGAATGTAAAAATGGTAACTTGGCTTAGAAACCTCGCAGTTAATAACTGTGGAAGTGCTTAAGTGAACACTAAGCTGCGAGGCGGCTCTGTCCCAGTGTGGGGATGTAATGCCAATAAGAAGAAGAAGAAGATGTTGCCTAAGACTATTATCAGAATTTTATGACCATCGGTTCATGTATATTCTTGACCGATGCATTATCGTTTGCAACTATAAACGATGTAAGGCTTCAGGACCCAACTCATCACACTAACCACCGTAGAGTAGACTAACAAAATAGAATTTAATACATGATCTCAGATCGTTTCGAATCATTCCCAGAAGCAATAACTTCAACAAACCACCAATTATTAAATTTACAAGCTTCAATTTTCAAATTTTGAAATTAGCTCTATGTGAGAAATTTAAAAAAAAACGAGCTTCGCGAAAAAAGCGAAAAAAAAATAACGTTTTGCCCGGGTTTCTACCACTATGCGATGGGTGTTCGGTCTTGCGGCCATAAACTGCTATGGCAAGTTCGTCTCAAACATGCGAAACCTACGATACCCACTCGGCAATCTCTCCGAAACTGACGAAAATTCCAATGGACCCCGGATTGCCAAAAAGCGTTCGAGAAATTGGAACAAATTCTTTCCTCGGATCTGCTCCCCCCACACTACGACCCGAAAAGTGAGATCATCGTTTCAGCCGACGCTTCCTCTTTTGGACTAGGGGTGACCACAAGTTCCCCGACAGCACCATCAAATAATTTCATTCATAGACTAACGCAAAATGAACTCCCCCAAGAAATTATGACGTTTGAGAGGTTCGCATAATGAACGCAAAATGAACTTTTGTTCGAGTGGACGACCCGCTCAAATGTCAAAATCCATCGGGTGAGTGAATTTGATGAACTTCTGCATAGATCTATAGCAAACAAACGATAGTCCGTACCATGCGTAAAAATTTCACTTTTCTGCTAAATAGCCACTATTAACAAAACATTTTCAATGGCGCCACTGATATCCGGGGACCGTAATCGATGCCATTTTTGCAACCAACTCTTTCTTCTCATAAAATTTTGGTCCTGAGAAGAACCGATTTTCTTTCCAAAATGCGCCACTAACAGTAACTAAACGATAGTCCGAAGATTGTTGTTTTTGGCAATGGCCTCTCGATGTTCCGCTTTCTGCTGAGACTGCTGCAACGGGCGTCATTGTTGTGCCGACTCTCCGAGAAAATTTAATTGAACTGAGGATTGGAGTCAAACCCGTAAGTTGCACGATTTTGATGTCTGTGCTTGCGATGCACATACGCGATCAAATGGTTTACCGATTTTTCAGTGCCTAGTAAAATTCAATTTTTCAATAGTTTAGTACCTTGAATGCATTTTTTCGATATCTCAGCAAAATCTTAAAGAGTTCGTCGATCGATTAACACCAAAATCTTCAAAATCGGTTGAAATACGGCTGAGTTATTAGCCCTTACTTCCTGACCACTTTTCGTGACGGTCTCGGATTTGAAACTGCAGAATGACCCCCAATGTTCCGGAAAGACGTAATCCTACGTCAAAAGACACGTGTTTCGCGCGGTCAGCGTCTGTGGCAGTCGAATCAGCATCAGCGCATCATTTACGTTCGAGATTTTACGGAGAGCGAACATGACGGTCTGTCATGTCCCAATCAGCATCGGAGGAGGCGTATTTGACAATTGATGGAGTCCGTTGCGGCGAATCATCGGATGGCGGTCGAGGGAATTCTGTTATTGACGCCCATACTTGAACACTAAATCGGTTCTTTTCAGGACCACCATAATACTTGGAAATAAGTTAAGTTGAGAGAATTGTTGGAGATTGTCAACAGGTGAGAAAAGTGGAATTTCTGGATATAAGAAGCGCTGATGGCGGAATATGCTGGACTTAAATATGTTTTCAGTTGCTTCGTAATGATGTCTGTCTGTCGAACCGCCAGATGAATCACTCTATTCGAGCTCAGCAAGAGAAAGTGGTTCGGTGTCAGGGCCTTACTGCCCTGACTGTAAATATAGGTTTAAGGACGGTTGTTGATGATGGATTCCACCTCCACGATGGCGGTTAATATGGTCTCCTCATTAGGGTTCTTAGGAAATGCCTGCTTTCCTGCTTTTACGGATCGTACTAACCTCTCCCATAACCCGCCCATGTGAGGGACGTACGGGGGTGAAATTCCATCGAGCATCCGTATTTGTAAATATTTGCGCTTCTTCTTATTGGCATTACATCCCCGGACTGGGACAAAGCCGCCTCGCAACTTAGTGTCCATTAAGCACTTCCACAGTAATGGGAAGGTTTCTAGATAAGTTACAGGAAGTCGAGACAATTTCCAATTCGAATCCGACCGGCAACGGAATCGAACCCAGCCACCTTCAGCATGGTCTTACTTTTTAGCCGCGCGTCCTACCGCACGGCTAAGGAGGGCCTAAGGAGAGAGATCTGCGCTAGTCCATGATTTATGGTATCCAACTGCGCCACAAGCTAGTTCCGCGATCTGAATAGATTTCTATCGACGCTAGCTGACCACTGTTTCGTTGTTCGCATGTCCGTACTTTCGATGGTAGCAATTTATCACAAGCTGTGTAACATAATGATCCTTCGACAGAATGACAGGGAATTTAGCTTGGTATGAGATACATCCAGCAGCTTCGATGCGAGAACGCATTCTCATAAGTCCTCTAGAGTCTACGAATGGTGACAGCTTGTATAGGCAACTGCTTTTAACTAGTAGTTTGTAATGCTTTTGGAGAACACGATATTCCTCAGGATACTTGTCCATTTGAACTATTTTTAGTATAATCGATTCGGCTTGTCTCATCATCTCGCTTTCCTTATTTTGGTGCAAAACAACAACACAAACGTCACGGTAGCAGTCAGTCTCTCCCATTTGGAGAATCTTTTGAAGTCTATGAAAGCCTCTTTTGGAACATGTTAGTGTACGTTAGATAGCTTCAATTCCTCACTCTGGGATTGCTCGATTGTTTTATGTAGCTAGTCACACTTAGGATGGTAGAAGAACTCAGGACGCACCTGCTCTTTTCTCCGAAACACGGACCACGACCCCACTTAGTGGTTACTCGGTTACTTTCATTCTTGACGGCACTTTTCGTCAATCTTCAACCTTGGTATCATGCAGGATCTCAGTTACACGGAACGCAACATACTGTTTGTACTTTCTCGGGTAGCTCCACATGAATCGCTCGAATCGCTCACATGGTTTTGGAAATGGACAAAAGCTTAATCGGTGCTACTTTTGTTCTTGAGGAAACTAGACTGCATCGTATTTTGCGCTCATCCAAAATTCGAAAATAACCCACGGCAGCATATGATGTACTACTGGTATCTGCAAACACGTGCAATTCCAACGAATTTTTAAGCATTTTGCCCGTAGCCCGGGAAATAGGACCTGGATGTCTGCATCTTTTCTAACTTTCCGAGAAGCGTAATGTACTGCGTAATAATCACAAATGGTCAGACCAATCCCAGCGGATCGAAAACGCTCATGACAAGGCTTAAAAATTTGGCGTTTTGTCGGAACTACGAGTGGATCTAGTAAGCCTTGTAGGAGAGAATTCGACATCCAATGTTTGATCATAAATCCTCATTTCTAGTGTACCTTCTTGACGTCTAACGCCAACTGCACAGCTTCGTCGATAGAGTTGACGCTGTCCAAATAGTCGTCGACATAATAGTTAAGGTGATTAAGGACCCTGTAGCAGCTGCTGGAAAATCTGCTGCATGCTCATCTGCATTCAAATTTTTAATGAATTGCGTTGAACTTGGTCAACAGGCTGACACAAATATGGCGACGTCCATCACATACACCTGTATAGGGACGAAAGGGTAATCTCTCCATAGGAGCCATTGATTATCACAGATTATCTGGACCTGAGGAACATTTCCATTATATTGCCTCTGATGGCGATGTTCTTCTGACGGTAGTGCTTGCAGCTAAGTTTACAGGTCTGGCCGCTTTAGAAGAACGGAGTTCAACGATATTCCACGTACGGATGCAGCTGCATCCCATACGACCCTGGGCTTTTTTGGGTTCACCACTAGGCCTAGTGGTGGAAACCACGTTCTTTTTAAACTCGTCTCATCCAACTCTTGTGCAGTGACCTTGTGAGCGTACTCTTTCGATACGTATTCGGTTGTCTTTTGTCTGACATTGGCGTACAAATTTGGTGATCAAAGTAGACGGTTCTCTAGACATTTAAGTCTACGTTCAGCAATTTTCTTGCTACAGCGTCAAATTTACACAAAAAGGCCAGTTCTCGCGCTTAGGTTCATAGGGGCGTAACTGTATAGATATATTTTTCTCTTCGCCGATTTTTTTCTTTTTATTATTGTACTGAATTGCGCTAGTTTGTCGAGGATTTAATGGTTTGGTGTGATACAGGTTGATTATATCTTGCACCAGAATCAATAAACACGGTTGTAGCTTTTGAAACAATTGAGTTATTAACAAAATATAAAATCGATTAAGAGAAATCGATCGATACAGTTACGTCCCTATGAAACTAAGTGCGAGAGTTTCGTTGACGTTCTTTTTGTGGTCGTCTGCAGAATCTCCTTCGCTCGTTTATCGTCTGCTGATTCCTGCAACTGTTGAACGGAAACACCCACACTTTCCATAGAAAAGAAGCTATTAACTAGTTCAGCATGTCGCCTCATGTTTGGCTTCTAATGTGAAGAACACGTTGGGGTGAAGAACTTTCATCTTTCCCGGAGCGGCCATACAGTACCAAATCTAGTCTGGTCTTGGCTGCCACTGGTTCGTGTTCACGACCTTCTCGTAGTGTGATAGATGCCTGGTGTTGCGTTTGTGAAGCTTTCGAACGGTAGGCAACTTAAGTATTGTTACCCAAACAGTGTTTAGTTTTGAGGTCTTCAATAACGACGGATCGCTGCGGAAGCTCTAGCTCACTAACGATGTGCACTTTCTACAGAGTGAAATGCTTGCCTTTCGACGATCCAGAAATCCAGATCCAGGTCCAGTTGAATCTGTTGTGATTCTTCTTTTATTCCATTTGTACATTGCATATACAACGGAGAGTTTGGGCCTCGTATCCCTAATCTGAGTGCTAAAGACTGATCTAATAGCATTACATCTGAACCCCATCAAATAAGGCCAAAGTTTTAATTGAGCGTCCATTGGCATGAAGTGTAACAGAATTATACAGAAAAGTATGGGATGATGCTGTTAATGTACAGATATTCCAGAAGCTGGAACTGATTTTGATGCTCCTCCTACTCGAGGATCGCCTGGACGTAACCGTCTATGGTGTCGTTCCTGGCATCCTTCAAACCCGCAGCTCGGTGCTTTACATCGTCATTTCCAATGCGGATACAAGTAGCGTCTGAAGGGGCTTGGATTCTCCTTTAAAAAACTAAGTGGCTTTAGAACTGATAGGACAGCACTGACAATAACGGGAAAGAACATTGGCATTATGACACTGCGAAGAAAAGAAAAACAATCACAGTGGTATAGTTTTATTCCTCCACACATTATTTCCACGCATTATTTACCTAGAAAATCTATGTGTGAAAACAAACAATATTCCTGAACTACTGACGGTCGTCATTAAGCCAATATACTTTATCCACCCGAGGGATCCACCAACACCAATTATAAATGATGTTGACGAAAATGGAAGCAGATTACGAAAATTTGCTGTATTATTGCGAAGCTCGTTAACTAAGCCGTTGATAAGGCTTGCAAGATTTCATTCTCTTCGAAACGAAATCGCACTATTTTTACAAGATAAAGAATAACCAATGCCCGAACTGAATGATCCCTAATAGGCGAGTGACTTAGCTTTTCTGGTAGATATTACCAAACATCTCAATGACTTGAACACAAAGCTACAACGACGAGCTCAAATCTAAATTTCAGAAAGAAAACATCTCTCATAAGTGTGGTAATTGTATCAGCCGAATGCCGAATTTACCATAGCCACGCTTGCTCTCGTGCTTATGAAATCTTCATCTAATTGAGTAAGTAATTCGAATTTGCGATCGAGGAAATCCTTTTCCAGCTTCAGCGACGCTAGTGGAATTCACTGACTACGGAACCAAACTATCTATACTCTTTTCGTTAGCCTCACATAAAAACATTATGAACGGCTTCCCTCGTCAGTAAGCACTTTGGCGAAAGGATTCTTATTTGTTCCAAATCATAAGTTTCAACGTCGGATCGTGAATAGCACCGTTCGAATAACTGTTT
This sequence comes from Armigeres subalbatus, assembly GCF_024139115.2. Taxonomy (NCBI): domain Eukaryota; kingdom Metazoa; phylum Arthropoda; class Insecta; order Diptera; family Culicidae; genus Armigeres; species Armigeres subalbatus. Next base: position 252,519 of record NW_026941834.1, read on the forward strand.
CGCTTTCATCAAACTTCCGACGATAGCTTGTGGTGCTACGTATTCGATTTCACATGTTCTCAGCCAAAAGGCCATAAAATCCAAAAAAGAAACCGGTAGCATCGGATCGTAAAAAGTACACCTCACAGAACGATGCAATAATTGATACCTTCAGCCCTGCAATTATAACGCTATATCACGCGGCACAAAGCAAGGTGTAACAACCCTTTCAATAGGATTCCCTTTCACTGCGACTGTGTGAATGGAGAGAAAAAACCCGACAAGGAATCCTTTCCGTTTCTGTTTCAGAGGAAGCAGTCCCTAACGCTTGTTGTACATCTTGCTTCTGCAATTATGACCGATTTGATTTTTTTCGAAATCATGACAAATCGGGGAGGCCGAAAGGAAACTGGATACTATTTCGCCAACGTTCCGATACAAAACGGTAATTATTATTTGCTACTGAGCGTTTCCTTCATAGCAGTAGGAGCAACAGCACCAGCAACAGTAATTTGAGCATCGACATCGACCGCGAGAAGGGTTGGGAATCCTTTGGCCTCTTTTGCGCTTTCTGTTAACTGTCTTTTCGATGGGATTCACGTTCATAGTTAGACCCACCCTACATCCACAGTGGAACTATCATGGTTTATGGAAGCAACAGTGTCGTCCATAAAAAATTGAAGAACAGTTATTAGTGTCACGGCAATTACTCGTTTGGAAAATTTGACAGGATGATCCTAACTAAAAACAGAGGAAGTAATAGAAATGTAATTTTTAAAAGAATGCAGGTGTTTAACAAATTCAGTTTTTAATTGATATAAGAATATTATTTCTAATAAATAATTAATGGATTGCTTTCAGCCTATCCGAAATAGTGCGCATGATAAATGCAGATTAGCTTGACTAAATAGTGTTGCTGTTATGGATTAGAGGAATATTTTTACTGCACATGCTTTGGAATGCCATCAAAGACAAACAACGATGCCAGCCACGTCCTCAGAGTCAATATAGGATTGGGAGAGGAAAATTTGTTCGACACTTATTGCTACAAGCAACCAAAGAATCCAAAGAATGGAAAGATTATGAGAAGCTACCTTAGTAAGCGACGAAAATTATTCACCTGATAAATGATAACACGATCCATCGCGTACTCTACATAAAGATCGCCCGATCACTACTGAATAGAGCATCTTTCTTCTATAGACGCAACACGCTCCATAGCATCACAATCAATCCAAATCAAATCCAAATACAATCCAAATCCAATCCAATCCAAATCCAATCCAATCCAAATCCAATCCAATCCAAATCCAATCCAAATCTAATCCAAATACAATCCAAATCCAATCCAAAACTAATCCAAATCCAATCCAAATCCAATCCAAATCCAATCCAAATGCAATCCAAATCCAATCCAAATCCAATCCAATCAGTCAAATCAATCCAAATGCAATCCAATCCAAATACAGTCCAAATACAGTCAAGTACAATCAAATCAAGTCAAATTCAATACAAATCCAATACAAATCTATTCCAGGTCAGTCAAAATCAGTCCAAATCAATCCAAATTAGATCCAAATTCAATCCCAGGTCAGTCCGATCCAGTCAGGTCCAGTCCAGATCGGTCAGTCCAGGTCAGTCCAGGTCAGTCCAGGTCCAGTCAGATGGGATCCAGATCCAGTCCAGGTCCAGTACCAGATCCAGTACCAGATCTGTTCCAGATCGAGTCCAGATCCAGTCCAGGTCAGTCCAGGTTAGATCCAGGTTCGGTCCAGATCCAGTCCAGATCAGTCAGATCCAGTCCAGAGTCAGTCCAGGTCCAGTCCAGGTCAGTCAGATCAGTCCAGGTCAGTCCAGGTCGGTACCAGTCCAGTACCAGGTCCAGTCAGTCCAGGTCAGTGGAGTCAGTCCAGATCCAGTCCAGGTCTGGTTCCAGATCCAGTCCAGGTCCAGTCAGATCCGGTCCAGATCCGGTCCAGGTCAGTCCAGGTCAGTCAGGTCAGTCCGGTCAGGTCGGTCAGGTCAGTCCAGGTCGATCCAGTCCAGGTCAGGTCAGTCAGTCGGTCAGGTCAGTCCAGATCCAGTCCAGATCCAGTCCAGATCTGATTCCAGATCCAGTCCAAGTCAGTCAAGTCCAGGTAGGTCAAGTCCAGATCAGATCAGGTCAGTCCATTCCAGGTCAGTCAGGTCAGTCAAGTCAGTCCAGATCCAGTCAGATCAGTCCAGATCCAGGTCCAGTCCAGGTCGGTCAGGTCAGTCCAGATCCAGTCCAGGTCAGTCCAGGTCCAGTCCAGGTCAGTCCAGGTCCAGTCCCAGGTCCAGTCAGGTCAGTCAGGTCCAGTCCAGGTCCAGTCCAGATCCAGTCAAAGATCCGGTCCAGGTCCAGTCAGGTCCAGTCGGGTCAGTCCAGTCAGGTCGGTCAGATCGGTCCAGGTCCAGTCCAGATCAGTCCAGATCCAGTCCAGGTCAGTCCAGATTCAGTCAGATCCAGTCAGATCCAGTCCAGATCCAGTCAGGTCCAGTCCAGATCGGTCAGGTCAGTCCAGGTCCAGTCCAGTCGGTCAGGTCAGTCCAGATCCAGTCCAGATCCAGTCCAGGTCGGTCCAGATCCAGTCCAGGTCAGTCCAGGTCAGTCCAGATCCAGTCAGGTCAGTCCAGATCCAGTCAGATCCAGTCAGATCGGTCAAGTCAGTCCAGGTCAGTCCAGATCCAGTCCAGATCGGTCCAGATCCAGTCAGATCCAGTCCAGATCCAGTCCAAGTCAGTCAGATCAGTCAGATCCAGATCCAAGTCCAGGTCGAGTCAGATCCAGTCCAGGTCCAGTCCAGATCCCGGTCCAGGTCAGTCAAGTCCAGTCCAGGTCAGTCCAGATCCAGTCCAGGTCCAGTCAGATCCAGTCCAGATCCAGTCCAGGTCAGTCAAGGTCAATCGAGTCAGGTCCAGATCCAGTCCAGTCAGTCCATGTCAGTCCAGGTCGGTCCAGGTCCAGTCCAGATCCAGTCCAGAATCCAGTCAGATCCAGATCCAGTCAGGTCAGTCAGTCCAGTCCAAATCCAGTCCAGGTCGGTCAGTCAGGTCCAGTCCAGATCGGTCCAGGTCAGTCGGTCCAGATCCAGTCAAGGTCAGTCAGGTCCAGTCAGGTCGGTCAGATCCAGTCCAGGTCAGTCAGAGTCCAGTCCAGGTCAGTCAGTCCAGTCCAGGTCCAGTCCAGATCCAGTCCAGATTCAGTCCAGATCAGTCCAGATCCAGTCAGAGTCCAGTCCAGATCCAGTCAGATCGGTCCGATCCAGTCCAAGTCCAGTCCAGATCCAATCCAGGTCAGTCAGGTCGGTCCAGATCGAGTCCAAGGTCAGTCCAGGTCGGTCCAGATCCAGTCCAGGTCGGTCAGTCAGGTCCAGTCCAGATCCAGTCCAGGTCAGTCCAGGTCAGTCCAGTCAGTCCAGGTCAGTCAGGTCAGTCCAGGTCAGTCAGGTCAGTCCAGATCCAGTCCAGAGTCCAGTCCAGATCCAGTCCAGGTCAGTCCAGGTCAGAGTCCAGTCCAGATCCAGGTCAGTCCAGGTCAGTCAGATCCAGTCAGGTCCAGTCCAGGTCAGTCCAGATCAGTCCAGATCCAGTCAGATCCAGGTCCAGATCAGTCCAGGTCGGTCCAGGTCAGTCCAGTCAGTCAGATCCAGTCCAGATCGGTCAGATCGGTCCAGGTCAGTCCAGATCCAGTCCAGATCGGTCCAGGTCGGTCAGAGTCCAGTCCAGATCGGTCAGGTCCAGTCAGGTCCAGTCCAGATCAGGTCAGATCCAGTCAGTCCAGGTCAGTCAGGTCAGTCCAGGTCCAGGTCCAGGTCAGATCCGGTCAGGTCAGTCCAGGTCGGTCCAGATCAGTCAGGAGTCAGTCCAGATCCAGTCCAGGTCCAGTCCAGGTCGGTCCAGGTCAGTCCAGATCGGTCAGTCCAGTCCAGATGTCCAGGTCAGTCCAGGTCAGTCCAGATCCAGTCCAGGTCAGTCAAGATCCAGTCAGATCCAGTCCAGGTCCAGTCAGTCAGATCCAGTCAGGTCAGTCCAGGTCAGGTCAAGATCCAGTCCAGATCCAGTCGATCCAGTCCAAGTCCAGTCCATGTCCAGTCCAAGTCCAGTCCAGGTCAGTCAGATCCAGTCCAGATCCAGTCCAGATCAGTCCAGATCCAGTCAGGTCAGTCCAGGTCAGATCCAGGTCAGTCCAGTCAGGTCAGTCGAGATCCAGTCCAGGTCAGTCCAAGGTCAGTCAAGATCCAGTCCAAGATCAGTCCAGATCCGGTCAGGTCAGTCAGATCCAGTCGGTCCGAGGTCAGTCCCAGGATCAGTCCAAGTCAGTCCAGATCCAGTCCAGATCCAGTCCAGGTCAGGTCCAGGTCAGTCAGGTCAGTCCAGATCTGGTCCAGTCAGGTCCAAGTCGAATTCAGGTCCAGTCCAGATCCAGTCCAAGTCGGTCAAGTCAGTCCAGATCCAGTCCAAGATCCAGTCCAGAGTCGGTCCAAGATCCAGTCCAGGTCAGTCCAGATCCGGTCAGGTCAGTCAGGTCCAGTCCAGATCCGGAAGTCCAGTCCAGATCAGTCCAGATCCAGTCAGGTCGGTCAGATCAGTCCAGGTCAGTCCAGGTCAGTCCAGGTCAGTCCAGATCCAGTCCAGATCGGTCCAGATCCAGTCCAGGTCAGTCCAGGTCAGTCAGGTCGATCCAGGTCAGTCCAGATCCAGTCAGGTCAGTCAGAGTCCAGTCCAGGTCGGTCCAGGTCAGTCCAGATCCAGTCCAGATCCAGTCCAGGTCAGTCCAGGTCAGTCAGGTCAGTCCAGGTCAGTCCAGATCCAGGTCCAGATCCAGTCCAGATCCAGTCCAGGTCAGTCCAGGTCAGTCCAGGTCAGTCCAGGTCAGTCCAGATCAGTCCAGATCCAGTCCAGGTCAGTCCAGATCCAGTCCAGGTCGGTCCAGATCCAGTCCAGGTCGGTCCAGGTCAGTCCAGGTCCAGTCAGATCCAGTCCAGATCCAGTCCAGATCCAGTCCAGGTCCAGTCCAGGTCAGTCCAGGTCAGTCAGATCAGTCCAGATCGGTCAGGTCAGTCCAGATCCAGTCCAGGTCAGTCCAGGTCCAGTCCAGATCCAGTCAGGTCAGTCGATCCAGTCAGGTCAGTCCAAGTCAGTCCAGGTCGGTCCAGATCCAGTCCAGATCAGTCAGATCCAGTCCAGGTCGGTCCAGGTCAGTCCAGGTCGAGTCCAGTCCGGTCCAGGTCAGTCCAGGTCGATCCAGGTCGATCCAGTCAGAGTCGGTCAGTCCAGATCCAGTCAGTCAGTCGATCCGGTCAGGTCCAGTCCAGGTCAGTCAAGTCAGTCCAGATCCAGTCCAGGTCAGTCCAGATCCAGTCCAGGTCAGTCCAAATGTCAGTCCAGAGTCGAGTCCAGGTCGGTCAGGTCAGTCAAGTCGGTCCAGATCCAGTCAGTCAGGTCAGTCCAGGTCCAGTTCAGATCCAGTCCAGATCCAGTCCAGGTCGGTCAGATCCAGTACCAGGTCGGTCCAGGTCAGTCAGGTCCAGTCAGTCAAATCGATCCAGATCCAGTCCAGATCCAGTCAGATCCAGTCCCGGTCCAGGTCAGTCAGGTCAGTCAGATCCAGTCCAGATCCAGTCCAGGTCAGTCCAGATCCAGTCCAGATCCAGTCAGGTCAGTCCAGAGTCCAAGTCCAGATCCAGTCCAAGTCGATCCAGATCCAGTCAGATCCAGTCAAGATCCAGTCCAGAGTCGGTCAGATCCAGTCCAGATCCAGTCCAGAGTCCAGTCAGTCAGGTCGATCCAGTCAGGTCAGTCAAGATCCAGTCCAGGTCAGTCCAGATCCAGTCCAGATCCAGTCCAGGTCAGTCGGTTCCAGTCAGGTCAGTCAGGTCCAGTCCAGATCCAGTCCAGAGTCAGTCGGTTCAGATCAGTCCAGTCCAGGTACAGTCCAAGTCAGTCCAGATCAATACCAGATCCAGTCCAGATCCCTGGTCCAGATCTGTCAGGTCAGTCCAGAGTCAGTCAGAGTGCAGTCCAAGATCCAGTCCAGGTCAGTCCAGGTCGGTCAGATCCAGTCCAGAGTCAGTCAGATCCAGGTCAGTCAGGTCCAGATCCAGTCCCAAGTCCAGTCCAGATCAGTCCAGAGTCAGTCCAGATCCAGTCAGATCCAGTCCAGATCCGGTCCAGGTCAGTCCAGATCCAGTCCAGATCAGTCCAGTCAGTCAGATCCAGTCCAGATCAGTCAAGTCAGTCCAGATCGTCAGTCCAGGTCGGTCCAGGTCGGTCAGGTCAGTCCAGATCCAGGTCCAGTCCAGTCGTCAGATCCAGTCCAGTCCAGTCAGTCCAGATCCAGTCAAGTCCAGTCCAGATCCAGTCCAGATCCAGTCCAGATCAGTCAGGTCCAGTCCAGATCCAGGTCAGATCCAGTCCAGATCCAGTCCAGATCAGTCCAGGATCAGTCAGTCCAGATCAGGTCAGATCCAGTCCAGGTCAGTCAGTCAGATTGAGTCAGATCCAGTCCAGGTCAGTCCAGTCCAGTCAGATCCAGTCAGTCCAGATCCAGTCCAGATCGGTCAGGTCAGTCCAGATCAGTCAGATCAGTCAGGATCCAGTCCAGTCAGTCCAGATCCAGTCAGTCAGTCCAGTCGGTCAGATCCAGTCAGGTCGGTCCAGGTCCAGTCAGTCCGGTCCAGGTCGATCCAAGATCCAGTCCAGATCAGGTCCAGGTCAGTCATCAGTCAGGTCAGTCCAGATCCGGTCCAGATCCAGTCCAGGTCAGTCCAGTCAGTCCAGATCGGTCAGATCCAGTCCAGATCCAGTCCAGGTCAGTCCAGGTCAGTCAGGATCGGTCCAGATCCAGTCCAGGTCAGTTAGTCCAGATCCAGTCAAGTCAGTCAGTCCAGTCCAGGTCAGTCCAGGTCTAGATCCAGTCCAAGATCGGTCAGATCCAGTCCAGGATCAGTCCAGATCAGTCAGATCCAGTCAGGTCAGTCGATCCAGTCCAGTCCAGTCCAGATCCAGTCCAGATCAGTCCAGATCCAGTCAGGTCGGTCAGTCAGTCGTCAGTCAGGTCAGTCCAGGTCAGTCCAAGGTCAGTCCAGGTCGATCAGATCAGTCCAGATCCAGTCCGAAGTCAGTCAGTCCAGTCCAGTCAGATCCAGTCAGTCAGTCCAGTCCGATCCAGTCGGTCAGGTCCAGTCCAGATCCAGTCCAGGTCAGTCCAGATCAGTCCAGATCCAGTCCAGGTCAGTCCAGATCCAGAGTCCAGTCCAGGAGTCGGTCAGAGTCAGTCCAGGTCGGTCCAGATCAGTCAGATCCAGTCAGTCCGGTCAGGTCAGTCCAGGTCGGTCCAGATCAGTCAGATCCAGTCCAGGTCAGTCCAGATCCAGTCAAGTCCAGTCCAGGTCAGTCCAGATCCAGTCCAAGTCAGTCAGGTCAGTCCAGATCCAGTCCAGATCAGTCCAGGTCCAGTCCAGATCCAGTCCAGATCCAGTCCAGGTCAGTCCAGGTCGATCCAGTCAGTCAGTCCGGTCCAAGTCAGTCCAGATCCAGTCCAGATCCAGTCCAGATCGGTCAGGTCAGTCCAGATCGGTCAGGTCAGTCAAGTCAGTCAGATCGGTCAAGATCCAGTCCAAGATCAGTCCAGGTCAGTCCAGATCAGTCCAGGTCAGTCAGGTCAGTCAGTCCAGTCAGTCCAGGTCAGTCAGATCCAGTCCAGGTCAGTCCAGATCCAGTCAGTCCAGGTCAGTCCAGTCGGTCAGATCCAGTCCAGATCCAGTCAAGATCCAGTCCAGGTCCAGTCCAGGTCCAGTCAGGATCCAGTCCAGAGTCAGTCAGGTCGAGTCCAGGTCAGTCCAGATCCGGTCAGGTCAGTCCAGATCCAGTCGATCCAGTCCAGATCCAGTCCAGATCAGTCCAGAGTCGGTCCAGATCCAGTCCAGGTCAGTCCAGATCCAGTCAGGTCAGTCAGTCCAGTCGATCCAGGTCAGTCAGGTCAGTCCAGAGTCAGTCCGATCCAGTCAGTCAGTCCAGTCAGGTCAGAGTCGGTCAGATCAGTCCAGGTCGGTCAGATCCGGTCCAGATCCAGTCCAGATCCAGTCCAGGTCAGTCCAGGTCAGTCGGTCAGTCAGATCAGTCCAGGTCCAGTCCAGATCCAGTCCAGATCAGTCCAGGTCAGTCCAGATCCAGTCCAGGTCAGTCCAGGTCAGTCCAGGTCAGTCCAGATCCAGTCCAGATCAGTCCAGATCCAGTCCAGATCCAGTCCAGGTCAGTCCAGATCAGTCCAGGTCAGTCCAGGTCAGTCAGATCCAGTCCAGAGTCAGTCCAGTCAGTCCAGATCCAGTCCAGATCCAGTCCAGGTCAGTCAGGTCAGTCCAGATCCAGTCCAGATCGAGTCCAGATCGGTCAGTCCAGGTCAGTCCAGATCCAGTCAGGTCAGATCCAGGTCAGTCAGATCAGTCAGATCAGTCAGATCAGTCAGGTCAGTCCAGATCCAGTCCAGGTCAGTCAGAGTCCAGTCCAGATCCAGTCCAGATCCAGTCCAGATCGGTCCAGGTCAGTCCAGGTCAGTCAGATCCAGTCCAAGTCAGTCAGGTCAGTCCAGATCCAGTCCAGGTCAGTCCAGTCCAGTCCAGGTCAGTCAGTCCAGATCCAGTCAGATCAGTCAGGTCCAGTCCAGATCGGTCAGTCCAGTCAGATCCAGTCCAGGTCAGTCCAGATCGGTCAGGTCGAGTCCAGGTCAGATCCAGTCAGTCAGATCCAGTCCAGGTCAGTCAGATCCAGTCCAGGTCAGTCCAGGTCGGTCAGGATCCAGTCCAGGTCAGGTCAGGTCCGGTCAGATCCGATCCAGGTCAGTCAGATCCAGTCAGATCCAGTCCAGGTCAGTCCAGAGTCAGGTCCAGATCCAGTCCAGATCCAGTCCAGAGTCAGTCAGGTCGGTCCAGATCAGGTCAAGTCCAGTCCAAGATCAGTCCAGATCCAGTCAGGTCAGTCCAGATCCAGTCAGGTCAGTCAGATCCAGTCAGAGTCAGTCCAGATCCAGTCAGGTCAGTCCAGGTCAGTCAGATCCAGTCAAGTCAGTCAGATCCAGTCCAGGTCAGTCCCAGGATCCAGTCAGGTCAGTCCAGGTCAAAGATCAGTCAGGTCGGTCCAGATCCAGTCAGTCAGTCAGTCCAGGTCAGTCCAGATCCAGTCAGTCCAGTCAGTCGAGTCAGGTCCAGTCGATCAGTCCAGTCCAGTCCAGGTCAGTCGGAGTTCCAGATCCAGGTCAGAGTCCAGTCAGTCCGATCCAGTCCAGTCGGTCAGTCCAGTCCAGGTCGGTCAGAGTCGGTCCAGGTCGGTCCAGATCCAGTCCAGATCCAGTCGAGAGTCCAGTCGGAGTCAGGTCAGTCCAGATCCAGGTCAGGTCGGTCCAGATCCCGGTCAGATCCAGTCCAGATCCAGTCAGGTCGAGTCGATCCGGTCAGTCAGTCCGGTCCAGTCAGTCCAGGTCAGGTCAGGTCCAAGGTCAGTCCAGATCCGGTCAGGTCAGTCCAGTCGATCAGTCCAGGTCGGTCAGGATCGGTCCAGATCCAGTCCAAGATCCAGATCCAAGTCCGAGTCAGTCCAAGTCAGTCAGATCGGTCCAGATCAGTCCAGATCCAGTCCAGATCCAGTCCAGATCAGTCCAGATCAGTCCAAGGTCAGTCCAGATCCAGTCCAGATCAGTCAGTCAGTGCAGTCCAGATACAGTCCAGGCCAGTCAGATGTAGGTTCAAGATCCAGTCCAGATCAGTCCAGATCCAGTCCAGAGTGCAGTCCAGTTCCAGTCAGGCCCCAGTCTAATCCGGTCCAGGTCCAGTCCAGATCCAGTCAGTTCAAAGTACAGTCCAGGTACAGTCCAGATCCCAGTCAGATCAGTACCAGATCAGTACAGATCCAGTACCAGATCTGTTCCCAGATCCGGTCCAGGTCAGTCAGAGTGAGTCAGGTTCAGTCCAGATCGGTCAGGAGTCGGTCCAGATCAGTCCAGATCCAGTCAGTCAGTCCAGATCGATCCAGTCAGTCAGTACCAGATCAGGTCAGTCAGGAGTCCAGGTCGATCCAGTCAGTCGGAGTCCAGATCCAGTCAGTCAGGTCAGTCCAAGTCGGTCAGTCAGATCCAGTCAGAGTCAATTCAGATCCAGTCAAGATCGATCCCAGATCGGTCGATCCAGTCCAGAATCCAGTCATATCAGTCCAAATCCAGTCCAGATCCGGTCCAGATCCAGTCCAGGTCGAAGTCAGATCCAGTCCAGTCAGGTACAGTCCAGATACAGTCCAGATCCAGTCCAGATCCAGTCAGGTCAGTCAAGATCTGATCGATCCAGTCAGTCAGTCCAGTCAGGTACAGTCCAGGTCAGTCCAGATCCAGTACCAGATCCAGTACAGAGTGTATTTCCCAGATCAATCCAAGTCAGTCCAAATCCAATACAAATCCAGATCCCAGTAAGATCTGTTCAAATCCAATCCAGGTCAATCCAAATCCAGTCCAAATTATATCCAAATTCAGTCCAAATCAATCAAATCAGTCCAAATCAGTCAAATCAGTCCAATCCATCCAGTCAAATCAATCGATACAATCCAAATACAATCCAAATCAAACCAGATCAATACCAAATCCAATACAAATCTGTTCCAAATCAATCCAAATCAAATCCAATCCCAAATTAAATCCAAATCCAGTCAAATCAATCCAAATCAATCAAATCCAATCCAAATCAATCCAAATCAATCCAATCCAATCAAATCCATTTCAAATCAATCCAAATCCAATCAAATCATTCAAATCAATACAAATCCAACACCATTCATAGTGCGAATGAAGCAAAAACAATATCCAATAGAGCATGAAATAAAAGCTGTCGACTTTAACGCGGGCTGCAAGAATCGAACCTGGAAACCCTTAACGTTTATAGAAACTGGAAAGGCATTGTTCAGATTTGACGACTATGGAAATCTATGTACGATACGCCAGGCATAGGTTTATCGACCCGTAGCCAGGTATCCAATAGTTTACTAGATAGTGATAAACAAAACCCAACTTTTATTCATAGTTAGATATTGATTCTTAAAAGCGAATTCGAATCATTCATAGGTGTCAGTTGCAAAGCCAGATTAGGTAAAGATGTTCGCCAGAGAAGGCACGAAATACACATAAAAGAAAATCAGAAGCATTTTGATTTAGGGTGATAGATCTTATCATTCATGTTCGATTACATTCATCACTATGGATCTCCAGGCCTCATATTAAAAGTTTGTTTTTGAAGAGAACCTATCGCCTTCACATACACAAGACAAAAATATTTACTGGATCAGGATCCTGTGCCACAAAATTGTGTATACATCATTTAAATATCAACAGAAAAAAAAACTTTTTGGATGCTCAAAACAGACACTTCGTCTCCAGCACCAAACCAAAGTGCTTTAATTTATTGACTTTTACGTTTTCTGCTGGTTGTTTATTCTGCCATAGAAGTAGCACATATTTGGTACATCTCTGCATTCACACTCTTCACCCCATTCTTCGCTCGTTACACTGACTGCAGCAGCCACCATTCCACTCAGATTAAACCCATTCAGAACACTGGAGAGGGTGGCTCCCAACGAAACACAAAAAATCTCCATGGATTTCTCGATTTAAATCTTCGGTAGCCATATCGGATCACAGCTTTCCGGTACGGCACAGTCTACAAAATAGAGATACCTGACCTCACTCTTAAAGCTCATGCATTATTCATAAAGTACCACCGAGCTTCATCAGTTCCAGCCCTCCGCTCCCGATCCCAAAGTTTCTCCGACGTTGCTCCTAAAAGAAAGGTTCTTAGCCGACGACGACGACGATGCATCGCCTGTTTTTGAGGAGCTTTGCACGAGGCGCACTGGCTCTCCACTTGAGGCTGACGTGCACGGTCCTCCCCGCGGGGGAACGGAGAACCATCCAGCTTCTTCGGATGCACACGTGAAGAACAAACCCCCTCCCCCAGTTGCTAACCCCCACCGAACCCCCACAGCTATGCGGACAAATCGAGACCGAAAAGCATAAAAGTAAAAGTCAATGAGCGTAGAACCGTACCGTATTTCAAAATAGTGTCGTATGCATCGCACGATTTGGATAGTTAGGTTTATAAGTTTTTGGCAGGGCGTCCTTGACTGCTGGACGTTTTTGATTTTGGAAACATTCCGAGACGTGTGAAGTAGTCATAAAGTGATTGATATTTATGCGATAAATTAGTATTTGAATAGAGAAGAGCATAAAGTGTTTTTTCGGATCCTAGATGGTTTGGACTATTGGACTTCAAGACGACAATTACTGTCACAAAGTAATCAAGCGGCAGATAATGTGCACACAAAAAGTAATGAAATTAAAACCGCATGTAAAAAATATCTGGTGTAAAAATATTTAAATATTAAAATTTCTATTAGATTTGTTTTATTCTCAAACGATCGTCAAAATTTTAATTGGTCTAGATTTAAAATTATAGCGCGGTAGTTTATTTTTGCGCTTATTTTCATGCTCCAAGTATGTGCATCATAATGTAACTTAAATTTACAAAATATGTCTAGTTGTGTAGCTCTAACGGACAAAAAAAAGTGTGATAATTGCCAAAAAAATGTTGGATTATCAACCGCAATGGATTTGTTGAAAAAAATTCAATGAGATTGATCATAAAATCTAAGTTCCATAAATGAAAAAGTTGTAAGAACAAAAAGCTGGCTTTTTCATAGGCCGTTTAACGCATGATTGCATCACACGTTCATATCGAACGATCTGATTTCTCCGGACTCATCGAATCCTAATCACCACTTACTCAATCGATTGAAATTTGACGCTAAACCGGGCCCACCGGCTCACACTTTCAGAATGAATTGGCATTCTGTCAAGAAATCATCTCCGCGGTTACTCTCCCAATCATGCGGCCAGCCTTCACCGGTCGCCAGTTGCCTTTCGGTGCGGCGTGCGGGCAATGTGGTGTGGCTTTTGGGAGATGGTAAAGTGCACATGCGAGCGGCCTGTCCGTTGGGTTCGACTCCCTTCCCGATCTCTGGGAATTATCTCAATCCCCGTTAGATTCGAACTCTGTTTCCTCGCTATTCCTTTCTCTCCATTTTTCTCGGGGAAGGTGATTCGGTTTCGGTCGACGTCGTCATCGTCCTGCGGGATTAACGCCGGGCCTTCGGCTTCGGTTTAAATGGATTTTTAAGTAAAATGGATAGATGAGGTCTTCAAAAAGTCAGTCCCCGGCTGTGACAGGCGTAAATGAACAACAACGCCGGGAAATCGGAAGGCCGACACTCGTACAATCTGCTGATGTATCACTCTGTTTCGCTTCCCGTGCCCACTGCTGCTAACCCATCAAAGTCCGAGAAGTGAGATGTAGAAAAATCGATCTGACTGCGTGTTAATCAATCAATCATGCGTAAGAATCAAATTTCATACCTTTCAAACTCTCTTTTCAACGCTTGGCAAATGTGCTTTTGTTGGGAGTCGTTTGTTTTCTCCTTGTTACCTCGATTTCCTCTTTTGGGCTAAGCAGATCGTTTCGGTTTGTGGGGCGGTGGCGGTCGTTGTCGTGTGGCCATCCAGCAGGGATGCCAGGTGATATTTTTTTTTGACGAAGAATTACGTCCTTCGGTAGGATAGGGGGGGTCATTCCAAAGTTTCAAATTTGAGACCGTCACGAAAAGAGGTCAGGAAGTACGAGTCAATAACTCAGCCGTTTTTCAACTGAATCCGAAGATTTTAGTATGAATCGATCAGTTAACTTTCTAAGATTCTATACAACTACTGTTAACAATTGATTCAATGCATATAACTATTGAAAAATTTAATTTCGCAAGCCATTGTTGAAGTTGCACTTTAACAGTAAATTGCCTACATTTAGACTATTAGCCATCCGACATGAACATGCATAAAATGTTGATGATCAAATTTCGTATCCACTATCGCACTATACGTAATTCTACGTTCGATTTGCGATCGTATTCTTGATCCCTCTCCCTCCTTAGCCGTGCGGTAAGACGCGCGGCTACAAAGCAAGACCATGCTGAGGGTGGCTGGGTTCGATTCCCGGTGCCGGTCTAGGTAATTTTCGGATTGGAAATTGTCTCGACTTCCCTGGGCATAAAAGTATCATCGTGTTAGCCTCATGATATACGAATGCAAAAATGGTAACCTGGCTAAGAAACCTCGCAGTTAATAACTGTGGAAGTGCTTAATGAACACTAAGCTGCTAGGCGGCTTTGTCCCAGTGTGGGGATGTAATGCCAATAAGAAGAAGAAGAAGAAGAAGAAGATTCTTGATACAACTCTCTACTTTTTTTTTAAATTGGGGGAATGTCAAAGCCAGTATAAGAAAAATAACAAATTCTCGACTTAGAAGCAGCATGGGTGCTAACAATATTAATCTGTTTAAAAAAAGGAAAAAAAATCACGTAAATGATGGTTATTTATCAATTAATTAATTGCTTAAACCAAATTACCTTTTTCACATGCACGGAATATAATGATATCAAGACCGTACGTGATGGTAGATAAAGCATTCTGAACCTCGTAAAACGGTGCGGAATTAATTTGAAAATTGTTTTTAACAGGCGGAAAAGGGTTCTTGCTGGCTAGGCGATATCAGAATCAGCCTTTCATGCATTCGACAAGGATGTCGACAGCTGATAGTCGGAGTTCCGAAGAAATGCACTACAGTCAAGTCCGTTATCAGCAATGCCACCAACGATGCCAAGCTAAACATTTCACATCGTCAGGCTTGATCGCAGAAGTGCCTCCCAAGTTCAATATCCGACATTTCCAAAGCTAACCATAGGACAACATCGTGACCTAATTACCATCGTGACAAGCACGGCAAGGAAATTGCTATCCGAGCTCCTGTTTATTCCGCTACGGTGTCAAAATTTATAACTAAGAACATGGCTAATAATTGACCATCTGCGAAGCGATCGCACTCTAGAAAATTCGATGATCGCACTCTAGAAAATTCGCTTCATAGAATCTATGAACTCCCTTGTCACCCGCACACTTTTAAAGTTGGTTATGGATGAAAAATACAAAGAAACCGTCCAAGCAGCCATTGAGGACTTTTACGTGGACGATCTTCTTTCCGGAACAACGAATCTGAAGGATGTCATCCAGAAGCGTCATCAGATCACTTATACGCTTTCTTCCGCTGGGTTGCCTTTGAGGGAGTGCCAGAAGTATTGACCGGAGTATCATCTGAAGACTTGACATTAAGCCTCTGCACGATATCCAAGAAGATCAACCCGTTTCTACATCACGCTTCGTTCGTGACACAAGAACGGACATGCTGCTGTTCAAACCATTGGATCTGGTCGATTCGGTGATAGCTAATATCAAGATGTTTTTGAAACACTTGTGGATACTGATGACTGAGGGTAACAGCAAGTAACAGCAAGAAGATTGGAGCCGGTTCACGCCGCTTCGGATGTACTTCCTGAACTACGAATGCCTCGCTTCGTTTCGTTTGCTGATGCACCAAGAATCCAGCCACACCTGTTTCCGAAGCTACAAAACTGGCCTACGCTTGCTGCTATTTACGCTTAGATACTTCAGAGAGTGAACGAAAGTCGCCTTCACGTACAACTGCTAATATCGAAGTCGAGGTTGCACTTTTACCCAAAAAGTACTAAATCGCTAGTCTGGAACTGTGTGTGGGTTTATTGATCTTGTATCCATTTAAATTCCTTCCATTACTCGATCTCTCCTTATCTCGACGGTCCGGTTAATGCCTAGCAGAGTGTAAAATAATCGAAATTATTTGGTGAAGCCCACCTTTCTTCACTTGTCAGCTCACTTCCAGATACATTCAAAGTCGGCTCTGAACTGTCAATATTCGGTTGAATATTACACAGCAAATAATTTTGAAAATTCAACGACGTGTAAAACTGCAGGTTATCCCATCAAATGAATTAACATTCGATATTCAATTAAATTTGATTGAATTTTACAAGCAAGCACTGTTTAAATTTATTTCGATTTAAAAGAATAGTGAGATCGATTGAATGTTACGTTTATTTGCATGCTCCAAATATGTGCATGAAAATACATTTAAAATCACAACATATTTTTATCTGTGTAGTCATTGATTTTTTTTTGCACTTTCCACAAATTTATATATTATTTCAAATCTAAACACGTTTCAATTGATTAAAGTTATGTATCACACAGAGATGAGTCCGATTTGCGTCCGTGAGACAATTTCACAGGTAAACGTCAACAGAAACAATACTTATTATGATTTTTCTGCACATAGTAAGCATTTTCAGTGACAGTCGAATGAATGAGTCGATGGAATAGTCATCTGACTACGTCATTCTATGTTTTGAATAATCATGCGATGTTTGTCAAAAATCGGACTGAAGTAGCTTCATGAAGTTGAATATTTTACGCTCTGATGCCTAGTTTTGTCGATTGTTACAAATATGCGATCATGGGCAGTATATTCCGGCCTTGAATCATGACAGGAAGCAGCTATTTTGCTTCCTTTTCCCCTAAAACGTTTTTTATAACAGCCACAATTTGTAGTCGATTTCAACTAGCTATTTTTATTTTTTCAGTTGCTAATTTAGTAGCAAATACGAATACTACATATTCGATCCTCGGATCGTGACTGGAAGTGGCTATTTTGCCTCTTTTTCCTTCATTTAATTTATTTAGTTTACATATCTTGAATACTCCGATTGCTTGCAAGTCCTCCTCAAGCATTGTTCATGTTTCATGTCCGTAGAGGACTACCGGCACCACTTGTACATGGTACATTTGGTGCGGTGGTGAATCTTTTTTGGAGCCCGTAGTAGGGCCGACTTCCACAGATGATGCGCCTTTGTATTTCACGACTAACATTGTTATCAGCCGTAGACAAATTCCTCGACTATCTCGTAGGTATCCCCGTCTATCGTAACACTGCTTCCCAGGCGTGCCCTGTCGCGCTCGGTTCCGCCCACAAGCATGTACTTTGCCTTTGCCGCATTCATCACCAGTCCAACTTTTGTTGCTTCTCGTTTCAGGCGGATGTACAGTTCTGCCACCTTTGTCAATGTTCGGCCGACAATGTCCATGTCACCCGCGAAACAAATAAATTGATTGTCCTTTTCGATCATTTGTCCCTTCGACCTTTTGCCTTTCGACGTTTTGTATTTCGATCTTTTGTTCTTTCACCTTTTTGTCTTTCGACCTGTTGTCCCTAACTCCACAATAACCGCGCTGTTTCTGAATTACCTCCTAACAAGTGATTATACAATCAGTTCCGTGGTGAATTTTAAATTAATCTAACTGAAAATTTCATTTTAATCAGAAATACCCCAGGTTACAACCTTCCCAAAACTAACAAATTCTGCCAACACGGCCAATAAAATCAGTTTACAGCAATATCCAATTGAACAGCTCGGGTCAAGGCACGGAGAAAACGTTGAAAGGCGTCAAACAAAAACAGAATGAATCGGGGACAAAAAGAAGCCAAAACTGCGTAGAAAAGTGCAGTGCTAATAAACGGCAGGGACAGAGGAGAACAATACTGACGCGTGTCCTTTTTTGTGTGCTCACAAAGCTAATAACACGACAAAGCCGAGCAAGAGGAGAGTTCAATTAGAGCTGCTGACAATGTTGCCTCATTTCGAACCGTAATAGAACGGTGTAATAGCGATTGAATGAGTCCGATTGTATTTGCGACAAACAGCAGTCAGTGAAGGGAGAAAGGAAGGAATGTGAATTGTCCGATGTATGATCGATCTGCGAAAGCCGAGGGGCAGTGATTTACGTTTGCTTCCCTCTTTCTCCTTTCGCAGTTTGCTGTATCAATTTCACCAGATTAACGCGACATTTTTCTTAGAGTTTCAGTTTGACGATATCAATAACATTTAAGAAGCCGTAACCGAGTGACATTGTAAATTTATCACACTGCTTTTATGTCCCATTCCAAAGCAAGTTTTTTTCTGGTTATAAATTTTGACATCCTCGGCGCTCAGGGATGCTGCTGCCTCACAGCAAAATCACATACATATGGCTGGAGGAAAAAGCAGTCTAACGGCGACGAGAATGTGTGCCAAGAATCATAAATAATAAACCACGATGCCACATTCGCAAGATCGTTTTATTTATACTGTCGGAAAAATATGCTCCACATAAAACCCCTCTCGTCGTGTTTCCTTCCACCGTGGGTGGAGGGATGTGATCTGGCGGTTTTGGTTGGTTGAAGTAAATCTCACTTTGCATAGATGCTTTGTCGACTTCATAGTTCTCAAAAGTCACTCGAGCAAAAATTTCGGCGATTGTTCCTGGTAGCGCAATAAATATCAAGTCATGCAACAAGTGGTCCACTATTCATCGAAGTTGACAAACAAGTTTTATTTTCTTCCAGAACAAGTTGTGCAAAATAGCAATGGAAGTAACGCAATATTTTTCCGAAAATTGAATTTGAAATATTTCTTGTAACTTTTTCCTAATAAATCATCTTGACTCGTTATTGTTGTTATGCTATGTTATGTTAGTGCCCCATTACCTTAGTATTACAAATTGCTCTTTTGAAAACCGTAGATCTCAAATATTGACTTGTAATTAAACAATATGAATCCATTGAAGCATTTCATGTAGAGTTATCATACAAAAATGGATACATACTATTTGCATAGAAATTGAACTATTTTGTTAAATTTTTGTGACTGATAGATAAAATCTCAAGCAACATTTTTATCATTTTTAGACAATCGTGAAGCTAGGCAAGTCAGCAAATCCAATGTATCACGATTGCCGTACTCTGGAAAAAGACGTATGTGCCAAATTACAACGTACAAGTTTTTTTTTCTGTTAAAAATTTGCTTCTTCAATGAGATTCTTAAGGTTCAACGGAGAACAATCTCATTATCTACGCTCATCGGGGAAGTAGCGTGCCTGACCTGATGTAGATACATCCTAAAGCAGCATCAGCCCGACAAGAACTGCGTCAGATAAATCATTTATGTTTCCACATAACATTTCGTTTTAAGTGATTGACCTTTAGGCCCTTAATTTTTGTGTTCGTATTAAATTTTCCTAGTTATATGTTTAATATAATAATAAAAATAGTTTTTACTTTTAAATTGAATGCTCCTATATTTTGATAATGGTTTCATTTTTTTATTACTTACATGTAGAATTTGATAATCTATCTACTTATACCTACCTATGTCTATAATGGTCGTACACTCCGTGTTGTCCGGAGCAAAACCGATTGTAATGTCTTATTCCAGTCGTTCGTTATTGCGGGGCCACCAGTCACCAGTCTCCCAGCACGACGGCCGCACACGCATTTTCCTCTATTGCACACAGCCAGCGAGTGCGAGGTCCTCCGACGTCCTCTTCCAGGTTCTCTGCTAAGCTTGATTTTTTGTGGTCTTTTTTCTGACACACGCTCTTCATGTCCAGCCCACTGTAATCTGCCGTATTTTATCAGCCTGCTGATGTCTGCAATTTTGTACACTCGATACAACTCGTCTAAGCCATTCATCATTTTCCACCACGCCGCCAAGTATTGAACACAGTATATTCCGCTCAATCACTCCGAGAATTCGATAGTCTGCATGTTTTAACGTCCATGCTTCATTGCCATACAAGACGACTGGTCGAATCAACGATATGTACAGACAGAGTTTTGCCCGTGTCTTTAAGCTGCGAGTCTTCTTCTGGCTACAAAAACCGTGGAAAGTGCTGATTGCAGCCGAAACACATCTTTTTACACAGATATATGAATTCGTTGACAATTTCAAATCGTATCCCATTTAATTCCACCTTGGGACCAACACCGTTTGGACTGCCACGTTCTCTGTCAGCCACCAAGTACTTAGTTTTGACAGAGTTTATAATCAGTCCTATTCTTTCAGTCTCCCGTTTGAAAGACACGAAAGCCTCTTCCACTGATCTGCGATCTACCTCTACACCAATGATGTCGATGTCATCCGCAAAATCAAGGAGC